>NC_081413.1:239198409-239338409 GCF_030272615.1 Cryptomeria japonica | reverse complement strand
GAAATACAATAAATACAACACTCCAATGGTTGGTTCAATCTCACATTTTTGTGGGATGCTAGTGTGCCACACAAATGTCCATGCATAGTGCTTTTGTCTAGGACAAATTAGACTCAAAGGCCGAGGAACAATCCAAATTTTATTGAAAAGAAAAGTTCTTAGCAAGATCATATTATAACTGCAAAATGTCTTCTTCTCACTCTTGTATTTATCCATACTTGATTTAGGTCTTTCTCCCTTATCTTGAATGTTTGTCTTCTCTTTTACATTTTCCAATTCTATTCTCAGAGTCACAATCTCTTCCTCAAGCTCAGAGCATTCAACAATTTTGGTATGAAGCTTAGAATCCAAACAATCGACAATCATCTTACCTTCCTCAACTTGAATCTTAAGGTTGACAATTTCATCTATTTTGAGTTTGTCTTCACACTCTCTATTTTCTTTCAACTTGGCAATTTCTGCATTTTTTAGTCTAATTTCACATTCTTTGCTTCCTTCAACTTCAGATTTTATCTTGACAATTATCTTGTCTACCTCACTAAGTTTAATATTTCATTCTCTACACTTTGTCCTTGCAGCATCCAAGTCATCAAGAGTATACTGGAGCTCGCCTTCAAGATCTACTACACAATCATCCAAATCAATTACCCAACATTATGGTTTCGTTGCCTCTAGATCTAATTCAAGACAAATCATATCCTTAGCTACTACCCCAATTCCTCTATGTTCTAGTACAAGATTTTCCTCAGTTGTTATATTCATATTAATAAATTGATTAGCCTTCTTTAAGTGATAAACATTGTTTCCAATCCTAGATACTTCTGCTACCAGTCTACCAGATCCATATTTTTTGATCTCAAAACCCTTGTCATGAAATGTAAGTTTGTATCCTTTTTTGTGCATCTAACTAACACTAAGAAGGTTACATTTCAGTCCTTAAGATAGAGAATATTTTTTGTCCTATGTTTTCCATCAATAGTTAAGGCACCTATTCCACAAATTTGTGTTGACCCTTCATCTCCAAACTTGAAAAATCCTCCATTCCACTTATTAAGACTAATGGACTTTCTTCTACCATCGGTCATGTGATTAGAATAACCACTATCAATTACCCAAGCATTTCGTTCTTCTTTAACATGGAAGGTATTCCATACAATCATTGACTTTTCATTGTTCTTAACAATCTGTGGAGTATCAAACTCCTTTCACTTTTTAATATCATTATTTTTATTATCAACTTCCATAGCCATAAATCTTCTCTCTATCTTAATTAAAATAAAAGCTTCATTTGGGCTTCTCTCTAGCTTCCCCTCTTATATTACTATCTTCTTTAAAAGTGCATTTAGATGCAAAACGAAAAATTCTTCCACAATTAAAACATTTGAAAGTTAAATTACCTTTGTAGTTTATAGTGTCTTTCTTTAGTCTTCTTACAAAGTTTGCTTTAACCTCATTGAAACCCTCACATTGATCACCATCATCTTCAATCTTCTTACTAGCTTTGAATGCAACTTATCTTTTAGGAGTAACTTAACCAAACTCTCTCATCTCAAAGGTATTAAAAGCATCATACAGTTGATCTATTGTATATTTTCCCAAATCCTTACATTCCTCAATAGCACCAACCTTAGGACTATAAGGTTTAGAAAGAGATCTAAGAACTTTTTTCACAACTTCATCTTCTTTCAGTTCAACACCAAGACGTCTAATGTTGGTTACTACATCATAAACTTGGATCATAAAACTAGTTATGTTTCAATCCTCAAACATGTTCAAGTTCTCAAACTTGCGATTGAAATTGTACAACTTGATGTGTCTTACCTTGTCATCTCCTTCATAAATGTTGTTAAGTTTCTCCCACATTTCTCTAGTAGTGACATAGTATATTACCTTCACAAGTTTTGAATCCACTAATCCACTCATAATTACATTCCCTGGTTTGCCATTATTTTCATATAATTTAATATTAGTCGCATCAGTTGGAGGAGTGGGAGGCAATGTGTAATCATCTCTAACCGAGTTCCATACTCCTAACCATAAAAAGGTCAAGTAATCTTCAGTTCTACATTTCTAAAAGGCAAAGTTTGTGCCATCAAACATAGGTGCCTTCTAAGCTCCATCTTGTGCCATCCTGAACCTTTCCTCAAGTGGTTGAGCTTCCTTAGGGGAGCTTACCTCTGATACCAATTTTTAAACACATCTCAAGACAAAGAGGCAGGTGGATCAGTCTCAAATAAATTTTATCACTTTATAGTATAATTCAAATCCAATGTTAAACCTTAATATATTCATCGACAAAGAAAGAAAAACAATGAACACACATACACAAGAAAACACCATATTTGTGAGGAAAACCCAAGAAGGGAAAAACCACAGTGAGATTTAACTCACAATATATGAATAATATTACAATTTGTTAGGGCTCACTACCCAAGGAAACTCACTAATCTCAAAAGGACTTGTAGACTGAGGATCACTTAGGGAAAGATACAAAGGACTTGTACAAGATACTCACTATCTTCAAGAAATAAACATGAATATTTGAGTTACAATGAATATGCCTTCAGCATCACATTATCTATTATTATCTATCAATATCCCTGAAATGTAGCTACCCTTGACACACTATCTCAAGCAACCATTAAGCAATTCAGCTCCAATACTTTCACCACACACACTTACTACTTCACATTTGCATCTTTCAGATTCCATACTCTTTACAGTTGATTTGATCTTCTTTATATATCATCCACATCGTCTTAAAATATCAATTAGGTCGGTCAGAATAGGAAACAAGAGGTGATCCCACAAGGTTAGCCACAAAACACAATTATGGTGAAAGTGTTGGCTATTGTTGCTGATAGGATATGTTGTTGTTATTGATGTCAACATATTCTTGTATTTTGGTGTTGCAGAGAGTTTTTTGGTGTTCTGTTGATTGCATTAAGTTGATATGGTTGGTTTATCTATTTGGGATGTTAGAATACTTCATTCCTTATTGGTTTCAGTGATCCAGAAGTTTACTTGATCATATTATTTGATCTAGTTTGTAGTTCAGTCTTTTTGTTCAGTGGTTGGCAGAGTTTGGTATTTGATCTGGTGAACTTCGGTATGATCATATTTTTGGTTGCAGATTTGAGATAATATTTTGGATGTTAATGTGTGTCTTCATTTTATATGGTTCATGATTTGGTGCTCCATAAGTTATCTTTCTAGTTCGAATTGTTGTTGTTTGGTGTTCCCGAGAGTTAGTGTCTTGATCGATGAAGATTTGAATAAGTGGTGTTGGTGTAGCTATTGTGGATGATTCTAATGTTCTTGATGGTGTTTCCTGATTGTGGCCTATTTGCTTTGGTGGTCCACATTGATCCTTATGCATGTTCTTAGTGATTTTGTTGATCTGGTGATATTCTTCGTGTTATGTGTATTCTTGGTGGGGTAGCGTGTTGCGGTTGATCTTGGTGAGATTTTCGGTGGTGATGTGTGTTTGGAGATTTGATTTAGGTCCATGCTATGTTTTCCATGACCTTATATTGGTTTGGTGGTTTATTTATGTATTGTGAGATGTAACTTTGTAATTGAGGGTTGAGGGTTTGGCCGACCTTGTAGTCAAGGTTGATGATTTGTATAAATAGGTGGTATAGTCATGTAATTTGGATTTTGTTGGTGTGTCTACATTATCAAAGAGTGGTGTATGTGTACATAAGAGAATTTATTCTTTGATGTGGTGTATTGAGCAAATATTGTTGTAGGGCAGACAAATATGCTTAACAGGAACCGTCATCAGGCATTATTAGATGCTATATTTGCAGTTCGTGTAATCTAGATTGTAGTCTGATCATTATTGTAAGGTAGTGAACCTTCCTTGAGGGTTGGAGCCTTCTGGGTCATCCTATTTTGAGCAGTGAGCTCTAGGCAGTGTTCCTGAATGCATGTGCATTCCCCATTGTAACATTTACACATACTACTACAAAGTATCATCTTATTGTGGGTAGGTTCCCACCATGGTATTTCCCTTAACCGAGTTTTCAACATCAAAAATCTTGATGTTAGGTATTGTGTTGTTATTGTCTTTATCCTTACTCTTGATGTAGTTGTTTAGATCTGAGATTGTGCTTAAATTGTTTTATCTGGTGAAAACTTATTAGCACCCCCTCTTAGTTCTCCTTCTTTGTTGCTGCTAACAATTGGTATCAGATCTAGATCCTCCGGAAGCAACTTGACCGCTTGAGGAGATCCAAGATGGCAGACTATGTGTTCAAGAAGGAGAGTTCTAGATTTGATGGAAGCAATTATACGGTTTGGAAGGACCAAATGGAAGTTCATTTGAAATGTCTTGGAGATGACTATTGGAAGATTGCAAAGAATGTCTACAATGTTCCTCAGAATGGACTGGTTACTACTGTCGATATCAAGGATGCTAAACATACATAAGAGCTAAGGAAGCTTTGTTGAGTGCCTTGATTGATTCAGAGATGACTAATGTGATGGGTTTGCAGACTGCACATGAAATTTGGAAGAAGTTAGAGACCTTGTATGAAGATGATGCGCAAGTTAAAGTTGCTAAGCTACAGAGTTTGAAAGGGAAGTATGAAGCATTGAAGATTGGAGATGATGAGAATATAGCATCCTTTATGGCTAAGGTGAAAGAGCTTATCATGAATATCAGATGTACTGGTAGAAACCTTGAAGAAGATGAGATAGTTGATAAGGTGTTGATATCATTGTCTCCTGGTTACAAACATAAGGTAGCTACTATTGATGAGATCTGGAGTGTGACTACTATGACTAGAGACATGTTGGTTGGCAAAATTGTTGCATTTGAGTTGAGTGAATTTGGAGAATGACATGGTAAATCTAAGACTGCATTCAAAGCTTTTGTATTCGAGAAGCAGAAGTGTGATCCAGGAGAGAGTTCATGTTGGGTATCCAAATTTGAAAGAGAAAAGAGAGAGATTGAAGAGAAAGAAAGAGAATTGGATGAGATTGAAGTCCTTATTGCTCGGAGATTGCCTAAAGGATCTGTTAAGTATGATGGAAAGCTACCTCTCAAATGTTTCTCTTGTAATAAGATAGGAAATTTTTCTTCTAGGTGCCCTAAAAGAATTTCTAGATATGATAAGCATGAAAGGCATGATAGATTTGATAAGTATGATAGATATGAGAAGCATGATAAGAATGATAATCCCTATAATCCCTACTAGAAGTACATAAATCATAATAGATGCTACTATGTTTTTGATGAAGGTGTGACGGATGAGGAATCAAAGAATGGGAATTTTGAAGATGAATTTATATTTATTCTTATCAAGGAAGATAATCTGACACCAATCAATCCTACAAGTTGCATTGCTGAGGAAAAGGCTTTAGATACTAAGATTGAAGAGAAAGATGAATGGGTAATTGACAACAGTTGTTCACATCATATGACAAGTGACAAAATAAAATTTGTAAGTATGGAAAGGTACGATGGTAGTGAAATTTGGAGACGATAAAGCTTATGTGATTCGTGGTACAGTGGTGCAGGAGCACCTAGTTGAGCAAAACTCTCCTTTTTGAATAATTTGTGATTTCGTGTTTGTAATGTCTTGTGTCAAGTTAATAATGTTTTTTTATGTTGTTGTGTGTCTTTTTTAGTGGTCTCGATCTCATTTTGGGCTCAAGAGGTCAAGTTTTGCCTTTCAAGCTTTGAGTTGACAATTTTTGGCAAAAATATGCAAAATTGCCAAAAAGGTCTTATAATGCTTTCCAAAGCATTTAAAAATGTTTGATAAGTGTTTTTAAGCATGTCTCAGGTGTTTATACAAGTTTTTAAGATTAGATTGTCAAAAATGTCTTTTCGAGCAAGAAATGTTGTCATTGGGCTTGTAAAAGTTGTCATTTTTTTACTTTTCTTGCAAAATGAAGTTGTGGAATCCTCATGTCCGTACTGGGCTTGATAAATAACTTTTTGGACTATAAAAATACCTCTCTTTTCCTTGAATAAGGTTGGTGATTGTATGAGCAAGAGATTCTCAATAAAATCATGAAATTTTGGCTTTATTCACTGTTTTTTTCTCCTTTGGTGTAACAGTCCGTATTGTAGCTTCATAGTCCATACTATACCTTTGGAAAGTGTGCTTAGTAGTTGTACAATTCTCTCCAAGTGATTTTAGTACTAGTTTCCTTTGGCATTTTGTTTGTACAAAATTATTTGCTTCTGTGTGCTCACTGCCCTGTCAAGGGTTTGAAGTTCCAAAATGCCACCACTTGACTAATCCAGGTCTGGGATCCCACAATATGGATTTATTCAAGTTGGTACTCATGTATATAATGTACATATGCTTTACTTTATGCCAAAATTGTGTTTGGAAGGAGGACTTGAGTGAATACTAGGCAAGTATTGATTACTCGGCTAGTAGCATGTTCAAAAACTCAAGATTTGCACCCAAAAGTAATTTGGAGTGAACAAATGTATGAGGCAGAGGTCTGGACATATGGCCAAGGGTGTTGAGCATCATCTTGGTTTGTTAAATTATCTTGTTCTTATCAAACATTCTCATTTTGTAAACAAAACAGTGAGTTCACTATTTTTGTGAATTGTATTTGTCAAATGCTCATGGAATGCTTCAAAAGCATCATCCAAGCCTTGTGACTAAGAAGGCAATGTAATAGGAAAGTTGATTAGTGTTTTGCAGACCTCATTGAGGTATATTTGCAATTCCAACACCTTGTGATGCAAGCCCAAAGATGTAGTAGCATATTGACTGGTAAAGGGATAGTTTTAACAGTGACAGTGACATTTTCAGTTGTTTGCCAAGTGTTTGGCATTATGTTTGCAGGGAAGTAGCAGAGGAAGGTTTCATTTTGGTGTGGCAGAATTTCTAAGCTAGTTTGGAGGCTTGATGAGTGGAGTTGGAAAGACTTTTCAATGTTCTTTGGTTTAAAACCCTACCAAACCCTACAAAAGTGCCTTAAATGGTGGACAGTCCTCACTTTACACTAATAGTGGCCTAGACCATGAAAATACACTAGCATATACATCAAAACTACCATCCAAATCAAGTTTGAGGGAGGAAATACCCATCATAGAGTAGGATAAGCAAAAAAGTGCCAATTAGGCCTCCACGTGCTAGTAGCCCTTTTGACTGCATAACACACATTTGACTGTTTTTGTCAAAATACATAAACCTGATTATAAGGAGGACTTTTGGGGATTATGAAACCTTAGGAGAAAAATCCAAAATAGTGAGATAAGTGTCAGATGGAACCTTGGACAGTGCATAGTCTCAGTTGGAGATTTTGACCTTTTGGTTGGTGCATTGAGAAAGCCAAAGGCTATGGGCCTTAAACTAAGTTTGATTACCAAAACCTTGAGAAAATCTGGTTACCCCACATGTCCATGTTGAAGACTCCTAATGCACTCTGAAACGGAGGGTTGAATGCCAAAAGAACAGGGTTTGAGAATGTGTAGATGGGTGGAGTGAGCAATTGGAGTAGGTTTGAACATGGGTGTGAACTATCACCAAAAAGGGAGGTTGTTGGTTAAGACTCATAGAGAGACCTATCAAGTGTAACTAAACTTATTATTGCAAATATCAGGAGCCACACAAACAATATCTCTTATTTCCTTTTATGGCCTTTTGACTCAAATTGGCCTTTTGAGCATATACCTAGCAACCTCCCTATCATAGTGGTATCAGAGCCAACAAAAGATTCAGGAGAGAAGGATCATTAGGAAAACATGGTGACTAACGCTGAGTTAGCCAAGAAGATTGAAGACCAAGAAGAGGAAAATAGGGCACTCAGAGAAAGATTAGATCAACTAGCAATGAAACTAGTTGAAGTAAAAGTCAAAACTGAAGAAGTCCATGATAAGGTTGGAGATCAGGGTAAAATGATGGAAATAGAGGATGAGGTCCCCATGCCTGACCCTTTCATTGAGCAAGAACCATTCTTGAAAGCCTTGAGATCTATGAGTGGTAAAACCTTAGAGGGAGTGGCTCTTTTTAGTGGGAAGATGGATCCAGATGCTCTTATAGAGTGGATTGAAGGTCTAGAAAACCATTTTGAATGTGATGGAGTAACTGAAGCACAAAAGGTTAAGGTAGCAAAATCAAGGTTGAGAGGGGAAGCCTTAACTTGGTGGAAGTTCATCCAAGAGGAAAGGGTGAAAGGAGGTAACCAACCAATAGCCACCTGGAAAGCAATGGTAGCCAAAATAAAAGAAACCTACCTTCCTGAAGACTACGAAGTACAACTTCACAGGAAAAGATAAAATTTGAGACAAAAAGACCTAGATGTCAGTAGCTACACTGAGGAGTTTCAAAAATTGTGCATGAGATCTAGAGTAGTAGAGGATGAGAGTATAAAAGTGGCAAGGTACTTGAATGGGTTAAGATGGAACATCCAGGAAGAGATGAGCTTGTTATGCCCACAAACAGTACACAAGTGTTATCAACTAGCACTTAAGGTGGAAGAGAAAGGTACAAGAAAACAAGAACAAAATAACAGAGGAAGAGGTAGGGGAAGAGATGGTAGAGGCCATAGAGGCAGTTTGGGGGGAAGGAGCATAGATCAACGATCCCAAGGAGAGTTTAAACTTCTAGAGCAAAGTGGGGATTCTCAAAGCAAACCCAACTATAGGGGTAGGGGATCAAGCAACCTACGTAGGGGTAGATCTAATGGACCAGGGATAAGGTCCTACTTCTCAACCATGAAGTGTTATAACTATCAAAAGTTGGGCCACCCTGCCTATAGATGCCCAGAGAAGCCTAGAATCCTATGGTGGTGAGAAGAGGGTAAACTATGTTTAGAAAGATGGAGGTAATACCAGAACTTCAGCATTGAACCACCTAGCTTCAGAATATGGTGAGAGTTTAATGATCAAGAGAGTGTTAATGAAGAAGCCACACAACACAGAGGTCTCACAGAGAAGAGCATTGTTTAGGATTAAGTGTAAAATCATGGGAAAGTTGTGTAAGGTGATCATAGATTCAGGATCCACAGATAACATCATATCAGAGGAAGCAGTGAGTAAATTGAAACTACCTAGGATACAACACAAGGAGCCATACAAAGTCACATGGTTAAATAAGGGACAACATGTATTAGTAAATGAGCAAGCCTGGGTAGATTTCCACATAGGTGGATACATAGATAGGATCCTATGTGACATCCTTCCTATGGATGCTTGCCACCTACTGTTGGGTAGACCATGGCAGTTTGACCGAAAAGCACACCATGATGGGGAAAGAAACTCCTACTCATTTCAGAAAGATGGAGTAGCCTATCAAATTCAATCCCTCAATGAAGAAGGAGAGAGCAGCAACAAAGTACCTAACATCTTGTTAGTGAATGAGAAAGAGTTCATAAAAACACTAGAAGAAGGTGAAGGAGTGGGATTTGCACTCATAGTGAAACCCAAGGAAGAAAAGGTAGAAAAGAAAGTTGAGATACCGTATGAGGTGCAACAAATCCTTGATAACTTCAAAGCAATAATCAGTGGTGGTACACCTGCAACTTTAGCACCTCCTAGAGCTATTAGCCATCAAATTGATTTCATATCTGGAGCCTCTTTACCAAATAAGGCAGCCTATAAGATGACCCCTGAACAAAATGAAGAGGTAGCAAGACAAATACAAGAACTCTTAGACCAAGGGTTGATTAGGAAAAGCATTAGTCCTTGTGCAGTACCTACAATTTTGGCACCTAAGAAGGGTGAAACATGGAGACTTTGTACAGATTCTAGAGCCATAAACAAGATCACCATCAGATACAGATTTCCCATACCCGGGATAGAGGATTTGATGGATTGTTTGGGGGGTGCATAGTATTTCAGTAAGATTGACTTGAAGAGTGGTTACCATCAGATAAGAATCAAAGAGGGGGATGAATGGAAGACAACTTTCAAAATAAATGAGGGTCTCTATGAGTGCCTTGTCATGCCTTTTGGACTCTCTAATGCTCCCAGCACATTCATGAGACTCGTGAATGAAGTTTTACATGATTTCATTGGCAAGTTTGTTGTTATGTATTTAGATGATATTCTTATTTTCAGTAAGACTAAGGAGGAGCATTTGAAGCATTTAGCTATTGTTTTGAGACAATTATCTGATGAACAGCTAACCATTAATCTAGAAAAATGTGATTTCTTGAAGCAAGAATTGGTCTATCTTGGTTTTGTTGTATCAGGAGGCAATCTGAAAATGGATCAATCTAAAGTTGCAATAATAACCAGTTGGCCAACTCCTAAGACAACCAATGATGTCAGAAGCTTCCATGGTTTGGCATAATTTTATAGAAATTTCATCAAGGGATTCAATGAGATTTGTGCTCCAATGTTGGACACCATCAAAGGGGGTGTAAAGGTAAAATTTCAGTGGATAGATGCAGCCAATAAGGGGTTTGAATTATTGAAAACTAAAGTAGCTACTCAACCAGTGCTCATTTTACCTAGTTTTAATAAGCTTTTTACTATTGAATGTGATGCTAGTAATATTGTTGTAGGAGCTGTTTTAAGTCAGGACAATAGACCAGTTGTATTCTTTAGTGATAAGTTGAATGATGCAAAGAAAAAGTACTCTTCCTATGATTTAGAACTCTATGCATTAGTACAAGCACTTAGGAAATGGAGACACTATCTTCTTCCTAAAGAGTTTGTTGTATACACAGATAATCAGGCACTAAGTTTCTTGAACTCACAGGATAAACTGAATCATAGGCATGTTAAATGGGTAGAATATTTGCAAGCTTACACTTTTACTCTTAAGCATAAGAAGGGTCAGTTGAATAAAGTAGTAGATGCTTTGAGTAGAAGGATGTTAACTATTCATGAGATTCAAGTACAAAGCATTGGTATTGATAGTTTTAAAGATATGTATCCTACTGATGATGATTTTGCTGAAGCTTATAAAGTTTGTCAAGATTTTGAGAATAATTTCCATGGTGCATATGCTGAGTTCACTTTGCAGGATGGTTTGTTATTCAGGGGTGGATACTTGTGTGTTCCAAAAGGTTCTATGAGAGAGAACCTCATTCAGGAGAAGCACAATGGGTTCTTATGTGGACATTTCGGTCTTAACAAGACCCTAGAGTTGGTTCAAAGGTTCTATTATTGGCCTAAGATGCAGAGAGACATCAGGAGGTATGTTGAGCAGTGTTTGGTATGCCAGAAAGAAAAAGGTAATTCCTCCAATGCTAGTTTATATCAGCCTCTTCCCATTCCACATAGGCCTTGGGATTGCATTACTATGGATTTTGTGGTAGGATTACCTAGAACTCAAGCAGGATTTGATAGCATCTTTGTAGTAGTTGATAGATTTAGCAAAATGGCTCATTTTATTCCTTGCAAGACAACACATGATGCAAGTCATATTGCTTACTTATTTTTCAAAGAAGTTGTTAGAATACATGGTTTGCGTACTAGCATTGTTTTAGATAGGGATGTTAAGTTTCTTGGTCATTTCTGGAAAACATTGTGGAAGAGATTGGGTACTAATCTCTCTTTTGGTTCAGCTTATCATCCACAAATGGATAGCCAAACCAAAGTTGTGAATAGGTCTCTTGGCAACATGCTTAGGTGCTTGTCAAAGGAATATAGGCAGAGTTGGGATCAGCTCATTCATCAAGCAGAATATGCCTACAGTGATAGTGTCAACCGGTCTACAGGTAAAAGCCCTTTTGAAGTTGTTTATGGTATGCATCCAAGGGGTATAATGGAGTTGAGGGATATCACTAATTCACAGCCTAAGAGTGGAACAACAAGTGACATGGCTCAATCCATGAAAGAGGTTCATGAGCAAGTGAGAAAAGCTCTCCAAGAAACCTCCCCAAAAGTCAAGGCAAAAGTGGATGCTACAAATAGAGATGTTCAGTTTTCCATAGGTGATTATGTGATGGTTCATTTGAACAAGGCAAGGCTACAAAAGGGAGTTCCAAGAAAACTTCAGATGAGGAGAATAGGCCCTTGCAAAATATTGGCTAAGTATGGGTCTAATACTTACAAAGTTGATTTGCCTACTGATGTTTCTTTGTCTCCCATTTTTAATGTTGCAGATTTGATTGCTTTCAAAGGGAAGCCACCTAAGGAGATTTAAAGAGTTTCAGATGTTGCACAATCCCTTTCTAATCTATCTCTCCCTTCTCTTTCTATTCCCCAAGTAGAACATGTTCTAGACTCCAGGATTCTCAAAAAGACAAGGAATCGCACCTACATGGGGCATCTAATCAAATTGAAGGACAAGCCTATCTCAAAGGCCACATGGATACCTGAAGCTGACTTTTAGAAAGCTGGAATACCTTCTTCTTTGCTGCCTCAAGGAGTCACATGACTTCTTTGTTTTTTGGGGAAGTATGGTGCAGGAGCACCTAGTTGAGCAAAACTCACCTTTTTGAGTAATTTGTGATTTCATGTTTGTAATGTCTTGTGTTAAGTTTATAATGTTGTTTTAGGTTGTTTTGTGTCTTGTTTAGCGGTCTTGATCTCATTTTGGGCTCAAGAGGTCAAGTTTTGCCTTTCAGGCTTTGAGTTGACAATTTTTGGCAAAAATGTGCAAAATTGCCAAAAAGGTCTTCTAATGCTTTCCAAAGCATTGAAACATGTTTGATAAGTATTTTTAAGCATTTCTAAGGTTTTTAGACAAGTTGTTAAGGTTAGATTGTCAAAAATGTCTTTTGGAGCAAGAAATGTTGTCATTGGGCTTGTAAAAGTTGTCATTTTTTTACTTTTCTTGCAAAATGAAGTTGTGGAAGCCTCATGTCCATACTAGGCTTGATAACTAACTTTTTGGACTATAAAAAGACCTCTCTTTTCCTTGAAGAAGGTTGGGTGATTGTATGAGCAAGAGATTCCTAATAAAATCATGAAATTTTGGCTTTATTCATTGTTTTTTTCTCCTTTGGTGTAACAGTCCGTACTGTAGCTTCATAGTCCATACTGTACCTTTGGAAAGTGTGCATAGTAGTTTTACAATTCTCTCCAAGTGATTTTAGTACTGGTTTCCTTTGGCATTTTGTTTGTAAAAAAATATTTTGCTTTTGTGTGTTCACTGCCCTATCAAGGGTTTGAAGTTCCAAAATGCCACCACTTGACTAATCCAGGTCTGGGATCCCACAATATGGATTTAGTCAAGTTGGTACTCATGTATATAATGTACATATGCTCTAATTTATGCCAAAATTGTGTTTGGAAGGAGGACTTGAGTGAATACTAGGCAAGTATTGATTACTCGGCTAGTAGCATGTTCAAAAACTCAAGATTTGCACCCAAAAGTAATTTGGAGTATACAAATGTATGAGGCAGAGGTCTAGACATATGGCCAAGGGTGTTGAGCATCATATTGGTTTGTTAGATTATCTTGTTCTTATCAAACATTCTCATTTTGTAAATAAAACAGTGAGTTCACTATTTTTGTGAATTGTATTTGTCAAATGCTCATGGAATGCTTCAAAAGAATCATTCAAGCCTTGTGACTAAGAAGGCAATGTAATAGGAAAGTTGATTAGTGTTTTGCAGACCTCATTGAGGTATATTTGTAGTTCCAACACCTTTTGATGCAAGCCCAAAGATGTAGCAGCAGATTGACTGGTAAAGGGACAGTTTTGTTGAAATGTGGCGACTGATTAGCAAAGTATTGTACACTCAGCACGTATCCTTGCCAGGGTTCGGGGTCAGGCAGGGGTTCGAGGGCGGCAGGCCCCGAGAAAAGCAGGGGTTCGGGGGTAGGAGCCCCCAAGAAAAAAAAATTTGGGTATTTTTTTTTTTGTTGATGAAAACCAACATTGTAATAAAACCCTAAAAAGGCCGACTTTGTTTTTGCCCTAAAAACGCATGTTATAAGCGGCTGGGATGCTTAAGGCATTGTAAGGTTGATGTACTATTTTTGTTGGATAATAAGAAAGATTGGATGACTGTGTATGGTGGACATAACCCATTATGGGTGAACCACGTTAAATCTTTGTGTTATCTGTGTCATGTTTTATTTCTTTATCTTTTGTATTTAAATCTGCATATAATTGTTAGTTCATATTTGCTTTGGATCTACTTGAAACCCTAACAATTGGTATCAGAGTGAGGTTTTTTGTAAATTGGCAGGACTCTCAAATTTGAGTGGGAGCAATGGAGGATTCCAAATTCAAGGTCGAAAAGTTTAATGGCCAGAACTATTAGTTATGGAAAATGCAGATGGAGGATTACCTGTATCAAAAGGATTTGTGGCGACCATTGGAAGGAAAGGCAAAGAAAGCGACCACAATGTCAGATGAAGAGTGGGACATTTTAGATAGAAAGGCACTAGGATCCATTCGATTGTGTCTTGCACCGTCTGTAGCATTCAATATAACAGAAGCAAAAATGACTGTAGATTTGATGGCGACATTGGCAAAATTGTATGAGAAACCCTCGGCTTCGAATAAGGTATTTCTTATGAAGCGTTTGTTTAATTTGAAAATGAGTGAGGGAGGATCTATAGCAGAGCACTTAAATGAATTTAATACAATTACCAGTCAACTGTCTTCGGTAAAAATTACCTTTGCAGAAGAGGTTAGGGCTCTCTAGATTTTATGTTCTTTGCCAGAAAGCTGGAATAGCTTGGTTATGGCTGTAAGTAACTTTGTCTCTGGTAAAAATACTTTGGTATTTGATGATATTGTTGGTGTTATCCTAAGCGAGGAAATGCGAAGGAAAAGAACAGGTGAGACTCCAACATCATCAGATAGTGTTTTGAATGTGGAAAACAGAGGAAGATCAAAGGAAAGAGGAAAAGGCCCTAGGAATGAGAAGTCACGAGGGAAGTCAAAGAAAGGACACTCTCAATCTAGAGGAAAGAAAGATTGTTGGTACTGCGAAAAGCCTGGTCATCTAAAGAAAGACTGTTGGTCTCAGAAAAACAAAGAAGGAGACAAAAATGAAAATGACAGTAAGGAAGCTAATATTGCAAGTAATACTTTACAAGATGCTTTAATCTTATGTTTGGATAATGTTAATGATTCCTGGGTAATAGATTCTGGGGCTTCATTTCATGCGACACCCCATAGAAAATATTTTCTAGACTATGTTCAAGGTGATTTTGGACAGGTATATTTGGGTGATGATGAGCCCTGTCAAATTGTTGGAAAAGGAAAGATAAAGATCAAGTTGCAGAATGGAAATGACTGGTTTCTGCAGGAGGTAAAACATGTTCCTAATTTAAGAAGAAATTTAATTTCTGCAGGGCAACTAGGTAGTGAAGGTTGCATAGTTACCTTCTCAGACAGTATGTGGAAGGTCACTAAAGGATCATTAGTAGTAGCTAAAGGTGCGAAGGTAGGCACATTATATCTGTGTACTGGTAACACTTACTCTACCCTAGCTGCTACAGATAAAGTTACTACATCAACAATAGATGTTGCAAGAACAGATTCGATAATGTGGCACCATAGGCTTGGGCACATGAGTGAGAAAGGGATGAAAATCCTTCACTCCAAAAATCTATTGCCAGGACTAAAGAAGATTGATTTAGAGTTATGTGAAAACTGTGTTTATGGTAAACAAAAAAGAGTCAGATTTCTCAAGGTTGGGAAAGAGAAGAAGAGTGAGAAGTTAGAGCTTGTGTATTTAGATGTATGGGGACCAGCTCAAGTATCATCTCTTGCTGGATCTTGTTATTATGTTATTTTTATTGATGACTCAACCAGAAAAATATGGGTATATTTCCTAAAACAAAAATCAGATGTTTTTGAAACTTTTAAGAAATGGAAAGTTTTGGTTGAGAATGAGACAGGAAAAAAGTTGAAGTGTCTCAAATCGGATAATAGAGGTGAGTATTGCAGCAAAGAATTTGAAGATTACTGCTCCTTAAATGGGATTTGAAAGCAGAAGACAGTTCCAGGAACTCCACAGGAAAATGGTGTGTCAGAGAGAATGAATAGGACTATCATGGAACGCGCGAGGAGCATGAGATTGCATGCTAGATTGCCCTTACATTTTTGGGCAGATGTTGTACATACTGTCATCTATTTGATAAATAAAGGACCTTCAACCCCTTTGAATGGTGGTATTCCAGAGGAGGCATGGATTAGTAAAAAGGTAAATTATTCTTTTCTGAAAACCTTTGGTTGTGAAGCTTTTGTCCATATTGATAAAGAAAACAGAACCAAGCTTGATGCTAAATCTCAGAAATGTACCTTCATTGGATATGGGATAAATGAATATGGCTATCGGTTATGGGATTTTGAAAATAAGAAAATAATTAGAAGTAGAGATGTTATATTCAATGAGAAGGTTATGTATAAAGAACAGATGCAGGAAAAGAAGCATGAACAGGAAAAACAAGAATATGTGGTGTTGGATGAGATTCCTGAAAATGAAATGCCTCAGGTACCTGATGCTCAGCAACAATAGATTGTCCCACAAACTCCTACAAGTGTTACACATTCTACGAGGTCAAGTAGACCCCCTGAAAGATTTTCTCCTTCTTTGTATTCTATTTTATTAACTGATTCTGGTGAACCCGAAGAATATGAAGAAGCAATGCAGGTGGATGCCAAACAACAGTGGGAGCTAGGCATGAAAGAAGAGATGGACTCCTTGATGAAAAATAAGACTCGGGACTTAGTCCCTTTACTAGAAGAAAAAAGAGCTTTGCCTAACAAATGGGTTTATAGGCTGAAGGAGGAGGAAGGAGGTCAGAAAAGATATAAGGCCAGACTTGTGGTAAAAGGTTTTGCACAGAAAAAGGGTATAGATTATGATGAAATATTTTCTCCAGTTGTAAAAATGACTTCAATTAGAACTGTACTTAGTCTTGTGGCTGCAGATGATTTACATCTTGAATAATAAGATGTCAAAATAGCTTTTCTCCATGGAGATTTGGAGGAGGAAATTTACATGTTGCAACCACAGGGATATGAGGTCAAAGGTAAGGAGAACTTGGTGTGCAGGTTGAAGAAAAGTTTGTATGGCCTAAAGCAAGCACCCCGACAATGGTATTTAAAATTTGATAGTTTCATGGCTGAACATGGTTATCATAGATGTCATTCTGATCATTGTGTTATTTTAAGAGATTGGATAATGACATGCTTGTTCTTGGGTCTAATATGCAACATATAAATGATCTTAAACAGAACTTAGCCAGGTCATTTGCTATGAAGGATTTGGGTGCAACTAAGCGAATTCTCAGTATGAGGATTACATGGGACAGGAAAAATAGAACCTTGAATTTGTCCCAAAGTGAGTATATAAAGAAGGTGTTGAAAAGATTTAACATGCAGGATGCAAAAGCAGTTAGTACACCTTTGGCTAGTCATTTCAAATTGACTAAGGAGATGTGCCCAAAGGCACAGGAAGAGGTTAATAAAATGTCTAACATCCCATATTCATCAGTTGTTGGCAGTCTGATGTATGCAATGGTATGCACAAGGCCAGATATTGCACATGCAGTGGGAGTTGTGAGCAGGTTAATGAGTAATCTAGTTATGGAACATTGGAATGCTGTGAAATGGATCCTTCGGTATTTGAAAGGAACCAATACGAAGGCATTATGTTTCAAAGGATCTAATGTTGCTCTGAGTGGATTTGTTGACTCTGATCTGGCAGGTGATATTGATTCATGGAGGAGTACTATAGGGGGAACTGCAGTCAATTGGATTTCTAGGCTGCAAAAGGTTGTTGCACTTTCAACCACTGAAGCTGAGTATGTTGCTGCTACAGAAGCCAACAAGGAGATGATTTGGTTACAATGTTTTCTGGAGGAATTGGGTCAGACACAGGAGGGTCACCCATTGTATACTGATAGCCAAAGTGTCATTCATCTTGCAAAGAACTCTACTTTTCATTCAAGGACAAAGCACTTTCAGCTTAGGTACCACTTCATCCGGACTGTTTTGAAGGAGGGTCAGTTATGGCTTGAGAAGATTTGCACAAGTGAGAATCCTACCGATATGTTCATGAAGGTAGTTCCATAGGAGAAGTTGATTTCTTCATCAATTTCTGTTAGTCTTCTTGATTGATAATTGTGGAATTTATACCAGTCGAGTCCTAGTGTTTTTATCTAGCGGATGTTGCATGTACAGTGGTGTTGTGTAGTATCAGTCTCCAAGTGGGAGATTGTTCGGTGTGGACCCTGATCAGTCTCCAAGTGGGAGATTGTTGAAATGTGGTGACTGATCAGCAAAGTATTGTACACTCAACACGTATCCTTGTCGGGGTTCGGGGCCGGGCCAACAGCCCCCAAGAAAAGCGAGGGTTCGGGGGCGGGAGCCCTCGAGAAAAAAAAAATTGGGTTTTTTTTTTTTTTTTTGTTGATGAAAACCAACATTGTAATAAAACCCTAAAAAGGCCGACTTTGTTTTTGTGCTAAAAACGCATGTTATAAGCGGCTGGGATGCTTAAGGCATTGTAAGGTTGATGTACTGTTTTTGCTGGATAATAAGAAAGATTGGACGACTGTGTATGGTGGACGTAACCCATTCTGGGTGAACCACATTAAATCTTTGTGTTATCTGTGTCCTGTTTTATTTCTTTATCTTTTGTATTTAAATCTGCATATAATTGTTAGTTCATATTTGCTTTGGATCTGCTTGAAACCCTAACAAGTTTTAACAGTGACAGTGACATTTTCAGTTGTTTGCCAAGTGTTTGGCATTATGTTTGCAGGGCAGTAGCAGGGGAAGGTTTCATTTTGGTGTGGCAAAAGTTCTAAGCCAGTTTGGAGGCTTGATGAGTGGAGTTGGAAATACTTTTCAATGTTCTTTGGTTTAAAACCTTACCAAATCCTACAAAAGTGCCTTAAATGGTGGGCAGTCCTCACTTTACACTAACAGTGGCCTAGACCATGAAAATACACTAGCATATACCTCAAAAATACCATCCAAATCAAGTTTGAGGGAGGAAATACCCATCGTAGAGTAGGATAAGCAAAAAAGTGCCAATTAGGCCTCCACGGGCTAGTAGCCCTTTTGACTGCATAACACACATTTGACTGTTTTTGTCAAAATACATAAACCCAATTATAAGGAGGAGTTTTGGGGATTATGAAACCTTAGGAGAACAATCCAAAATAGTGAGATAAGTTTCAGATGGAACCTTGGACAATGCATAGTCTCAGTTGGAGATTTTGACCTTTTGGTTGGTGCATTGAGCAAGCCAAAGGCTATGGGCCTTAAACTAAGTTTGATTACCAAAACCTTGAGAAAATCTTGTTACCCCACATGTCCATGTTGAAGACTCCTAATGCACTCTAAAACAGAGGGTTGAATGCCAAAATAACAAGGTTTGATAATGTGTCTATGGGTGGAGTGAGCAATTGGAGTAGGTTTGAACATGGGTGTGAGTTATCACCAAAAAGGGAGGTTGTTGGTGAAGACTTGTAGAGAGACCTATCAAGTGTAACTAAACTTATTATTGCAAATATCAGGAGCCACACAAACAATATCTCTTGTTTCCTTTTATGACCTTTTGACTCGAATTGGCCTTTTGAGCATATACCTAGCAACCTCCCTATCATAGCAAGAAAAGTCAAAAAATGACAACTTTTACAAGCCCAATGACAACATTTCTTGCTCCAAAAGACATTTTTGACAATATAACATTAGAAACTTGTCTAAACACCTTAGACATGCTTAAAAACACTTATCAAACATGTTTCAATGCTTTGGAAAGCATTAGAAGACCTTTTTGGCAATTTTGCACATTTTTGCCAAAAATTGTCAACTCAAAGCCTGAAAGGCAAAACTTGACCTCTTGAGCCTAAAATAAGATCAAGACCACTAAACAAGACACACAACAACCTAAAACAGCATTATAAACTTGACACAAGACATTACAAACATGAAATCACAAATTACTCAAAAAGGAGAGTTTTGCTCAACTAGGTGCTCCTGCACCATACAGGTTTTATATCTTTCAATGGTAAGCATAATACTGATTATGTCTTGTATATTGAAGGTTTGAAGCATAATCTATTGAGTGTTGGACAAATGGTTGACAAGGGATATGATTTGCAATTCAAGAATGGTAAATGTAAGATCCTAAATGCCTCTAGTATAAAGATTGCATCTGGAACTAAGACTAAAGGTAATATCTTTCACTTAAATGTTGGTGAGAAAAGTTGTTTGATTGCTCAGATTGATGAAAGTTGGTTGCAGCATAGGATAATGTGTCATGTTAATTTTGATTGCATGTTAAGGATAAGTTCTACTCAAGTTGTTAGATATTTGCCTAAAATTGTGAAGCTTGCTAATCTGGTATGTAAGGAGTTTCATATGGGAAAGCAAACAAGAACTCCATTTAAGAGTAAGTTGTATTCATCTAATGGATTGCTAGATCTTGTTCATGCTGAATTATGTGGTCCCACTAGAGTAAGAAGCATGCAGGGTGATAGATATTTCATGTTGCTTATTGATGACTATTCAAGGATGATGTGGGTTACTTTTCTAAGGGAGAAATCAGAAGCATTGGAGAAATTCAAGATATTCAAAGCTAGAGTGGAGACCAAGACAAGATTGAACTTGAAGTGCCTGAGATCTGACAGAGGAGGAGAATTTAAATTAGGAGAATTTGATACATTTTGTGAGAGGAATGGAATTAGAAGATAGTTATCTGCTCCTAGAACCCCTCAGCGGAATGGAGTTGTTGAAAGGAAGAACATAACTATCTTGGATGCTATGAGGACTATCCTGATAGAAGGAAATGTTGCACAGACCTTTTGGAGAGAAGTTGTTAGCACTGTTGTTTACACATTCAAATGGGTGCATATTAAAGGTGACTCTGGTTAGACTCCTTATGAGCTATGGTTTGGTCATGTTCCTACAATTAGATATTTCAGAGTTTTTGGAAGTAAATGTTATATCAAGAGAGATGAGGATATAGGAAAGTTTGATGCAAGATGTGATGGAGGAATCTTTTTGGGATATTCTACTAAGAGAAAGGCCTATCGGTGCTATAATAAGAGATTGAAGAAGATAGTTGAGAGTGCAAATGTGAAGGTGGATGAATGTCTTGGAAAACATATCACAACATGCAGATATGATTTTCATGATGAAGATGTTGTTCCTAAGCTTGTGCAGACAAAGATCCTAAAGTAGAATAATCTGGTGGAGACAGTCAATCTGGATATTGTTGTTGTCGGTGAAGAAGTGCAAGAGCCTGAAAATTATAATAATCAGAAGACTTTGAGGTATGTAAGATTGAATCATTCAAAAAATAAGATTATTGGTGACAAGAATAAAGGTGTGATGATTAGGAGAAAAATTGTTGTTGAAGAGATGTTTGATTTCAAAGATTGAACCTAAAGATGTGGCATAAGCATGTAAGGATTAAAATTGAACAAAAGCAATAGAAGAAGAGTTGAATCAGATTGAAAAGAATAACACTTGGAAGCTTGTTCTGAGACCTAAAGACAAGAATGTGATTGGTACTAAATGGGTGTTCCAGAATAAATAGAATGAAGTCGGTGAAGTTGTCAGAAACAACGCAAGATTGGTATGCAAAGGGTGTTCTCAAATGGAAGGTGTTGACTATAAGGAGACTTTTGCCCCTATAACTAGAATTAAATCTATTAGATTATTACTTGCATATGCTGCTTACAAGAATTTCAAGGTATATCATATGGATTTCAAGTCAGCCTTTTTGAATGATGATCTTGAAGAGTAAGCCTACATTGAGAAACCAAATGGATTTTCTTTATCAGGTGAAGGAGATATGGTATGTAAATTAAAGAAAGCTATGTATGGACTAAAACAAGCCCCTAGAGCCTGATATGCAAGACCAGATAAGTATTTGTTGAAGCTGAGATTTTGTAAAGATACTACTAATAGTAATTTATATTTCAAAGTTGAGAATGATAACATTTTAATTGTTGAAGTCTTTGTTGATGATATCATCTTTGGTGGTGATGATGATTTGATTATGAAGTTTCCTAATTATGTGCAAAAGTAATTTTAGATGTCTATGATAGGTGAGATGAAATTCTTCTTAGGATTGCAGATTACTCAGACTAGTGAAGGTATTTTCATTTCTCAATCTAAGTATGTGAAGGAATTGTTGAAAAAGTTTGGATTAATTGATTCTAAACCTATTGGAACCCTTATGGTGACTGGATACAAGTTGTCTAAGAATGATGAATCCCAAAAAGTTAATCAGACCTTGTATAGATATATGGTTGGTGGATTGTTGTACCTAACTTAGACTAGACTGGATATTATGCATGTTGTTTGTCTTTGTGCAAGATTTCAAGCAGATTCTAAAGAGACTCATGTTACCGCTATAAAAAGGATTTTCAGATAGTTGAAAGGGATTGTTGGCTATGGCTTATGGTATTCAAAGAATGATGATTTCTTGCTATGTAACTATACTGATGTTGATTGGGCTGGTGATGTTGACGACTGGAAGAGCACTATCGGTGGATCATTATTTTTGGGAAAGAAGTTGATTTCATGGTCCAGTAAAAAACAAGATGTCGTATCTTTATCTACTACTGAAGTTCAATACATTGTGTTGCTAGTAACTGTACTCAGGTAGTTTGGATGAAATAGATGTTGAAGGGCATTAGGGTGATTTATGATGAACCTATTATTATATATTGTGATAATTCAAGTGTTATCAATATTTCAAAGAATCCAGTGTTGCATTCTAAACAAAGCATGTATCAATAAAATATCATTTCTTGAGGGAGAAAGTCAGTGATGAGGAGGTCATATTGGAATATGTATCTACTAAGAATTAGATTGCAGATAATTTCACTAAGCCTTTGCCTGTAGATACATTTGTCTATTTGAGAGACAAGCTAGGGGTCTTTGGCCCTCCTGCTAAGAACTAGATGCATGGAGTTGCATCAATCCAGTGGATTTCAGAGCCTTATCCTTTTTGTCTGGGTTGATGAGTTGGTGTTGCTACTCAAATGAAGTAGTCAGTTGATCAGTGGATTCAATTGTGACTTTATCCTAAGGAGGAGCATTTTTTCTTCTTTGAGGATGAGTTATTGGGGGAGAGAACATAATCTATATTATGTCTTTGGCATTGTTGTCAAAGGGGGAGAGAGGTATGCGAAAAACTGCTTTATCTTTGGATCTTTGTGTGCATAATCTTAAGGGGAGTTTATTGCAAGATTGTTGGTGTTGATCTATTTCGTTTTCATTGATTGTTTTTCACATTCATATGTTGCCATGAATTCCAAAGGGGGAGATTGTTGGATATTGTTGTTGATAGGATATGTTGTTGTCATTGATGTCAACATATTCTTGTGTTTTGGTGTTGCATAGAGTTGCTTGGTGTTATGGTGATTGAATTGAGTTGATATGGTTGGTTTATCTATTTGGGATATTGGAATACTTCATTCCTTATTGGTTTCAGTGATCCAAAAGTTTACTTGATCGTATTATTCGATCCAGTTTGTAGTTCACTCTTTATGCTTAGTGGTTGGTAGAGTTTGGTATTTGATCTGGTGAGCTCCGGTATGATCATATCTTTGGTTGCGGATTTGGGAGAATGTTTTGGATATTCATGTGTATCTTCATTTCAGATGGTTTGTGATATGGTGCCCCGCAAGTTATCTTTCTAGTCCGAATTGTTGTTGTTTGGTGTTCCTGAGAGTTAGTGTGTTGATCGATGAAGATTTGAATAAGTGGTGTTGGTGCCGCTATTGTGGGTGGTTCTAATGTTCTTGTTGGTGTTTCCTGATCGTGTCCCATTTGTTTTGGTTGTCCACATTGATCCTTGTGCGCGTTCTTAGTGATTCTACTGATCCTGTGATATTCTTCGTGTTATGCAGTATTCGTGGTGGGGTAGCGTGTTGTAGTTGATCTTGGCAAGATTTCCGGTGGTGATGCATGTTTGCAGATTTGATTTACGTCCATGATATGTCATCTATGACCTTATATTGGTCCAGTGGTTTATTTATGTATTGTGAGATGTAATTTTATAATTGAGGGTTGAGGGTTTGGCTGACCTTGTAGTCAAGGTTGATGATTTGTATAAATAGGTGGTATAGTCATGTAATTTGGATGTCAATGGTGTGTATGCATTATCAGAGAATGGTGTATGTGTGCATAAGAGAATTTATCCTTCAGTGTGGTGTATTGAGAAGACATTGTTGTAGGGCAGACAAATGTGCTTAACCAAAACTGTCATCGGGCATTATCAGATGCTATATTTGTAGTTCATGTAATCTAGATTGTAGTTTGACCATTATTGTAAGGTAGTGATACTTCTCTGAGGGTTGGAGCCTTCTAGGTCATCCTATTTTTAGCAATGAGCTCTAAGCAGTGTGCCTGAATGCATGTTCTGTCCCCATTGTAACATTTACACATACTAATGCAGAGTATCATCTTATTGTGGGTAGGTTCCTACCATGGATTTTCCCTTAACAGAGTTTTCCACATCAAAAATATTGGTGTTATGTGTTGTTTTGTTATTTTCTTTATCTTTACTCTTGCTACAATTGTTTAGATCTGAGATTGTGCTTAAATTGTTTTATCTGGTGAAAACTAATTCACCCCCCTCTCAGTTTTCCTTATTTGTTTCTGCTAACAGAAAGTGGTCCTATCCAAGAGATAGAGAGGACCTAAAATATCTTAGAGCATCATCCAATGTAGTTCCAATCATCTCACACATTGGCACACATCCTCCAAGGTCAACCAAAGGGCAATATGTAGGCAAAACGTGTAACCCATAACCAGTCAACCTCAAAACACTTCCTCCAATTGAATTCTCAAAAAAAGGATCATCACAATCCATAGTAGGACCAATTCACAATTCAACATACCTTCCAATGTAGGTGAGGACCCCCAAATATACTCCTCAAGAAAGAGAGAAACCCCTATCAACCAAATAACTTCAAATCACATTGAATACTAACATCAAACCAAATTATGCAGCACCAAAAAGATCATCCAACATCATATGGATCACATAGAGGCATTCCATGAACCCTCAACAAAATCCTCATATACATCTTCCATTTTGTTAATCCAAAATAAACTGGCAAAGCCAAATTGACATAGAATTCTTCAATACCATAATGTCAGGAAGCACAATCGAAAGATAGGACATCAACAAACACAATTCCAGATAAATTCATCACTAGAAATTTGAACTGAGACATTGCGCAAGCATTATAAGCATACCCTCCAAGATGTAGCAATATAAACCTAATGCAAAGCATTCTCTAGACCAGTCCTAACTAGTCAACACATCATTAACATACAACCATCACAAGAGACATTAGTTGGAGCACAAGGGACTTGAAAAAGATAGGAGTGCAATATCAACAGGTAATAGACATTATATCCAAAACTGCAAGATTATATCTACAAATGCAGAATAATTCATAGCATTCTTCCAGACTACAATCAACACACCTTCCTACAAATCTCAATTTTCATTAACTTCTAGATATTAATTGTATATGGTGAAAATGGATAACAATAATAACGATATTGAAAGGTTAAATGAATTCAACCACAAAACCCTAGCCTAACAATCAACAAAGATCCACCATAACATATGAAGATTACCTAAGACAATGCAAATCACATGAAATCACAAAGATTATACCATCACATGTCCAATAGGGTTTTGATCTCCATTCTTCCTATCTCCATTGATCTTGCTTGGTATATTTGCTCTCAGATTTTATATGCACAAGAGCTCAACAAAGAACGGAATGTGGCTGCAAGTAGGATCGTAGTGTAGTCAATTGATCAAGTAGTTAGCTCATTAGGGTTTGATAATGAAGGAAGCATCTCCTTATATAGAAGACACTATATGAAATGGAGGGATAAGATTGAGAGGTGTAAAAGGAGGTCGGCAATGATTAGAGGGTAGGTAAAAGAAATAATAAAATAATGAGAGGGGTAGGTAGTGTATGAATTAAGAGATGAATGACATGTGTCATAGGTAGAAAAGGCTAATGAATTAATTAAATAAATAAAGATTTATTTAATTAATAGAGGAAGTGGGATAATTAAATAAATAAGAATATTTATTTAATTTAGGAAAAGGATAATTTAAATAAATAAATGTATTTATTTAAATGAGAAATAAGGCTAGAAGAGGATAAATGAATTAATTAAATAAATAAGGATTTATTTAATTAATAGAAGAATTAGGCTTAGATAATTAAATAAATAAAATATTTATTTAATTAGACTGGACAATTTTAGGTGTCTACATTTTGCCCCTCTTTGAGACAATGCAACTTGTCGCGTTGTTTCAAAGAAGATAAGATGAACTGATACAGAGTTGCCCCAGAATGGGAATGATATGCCCCCTCGAGAGATTGGATGAAAATGTTTGAAAAGATTGCAGACAATCTCTCGATAAGAAAGAAAGGCTAGAATGGATTGATCGGATAAAGTGACAGAGTCACGGGATAATGAAGACTGACTCGGAAAATGAAGGCGAGGGCTAGGGGTAGTCTATAAGATAGACCACGGGGGAAAATATATCCTCATTATCATCTACACATCCACGAGAGCATATTGCAGAGTGAAAATAGAGTAGGAGCAGTCAGCAGCGATGGCTTTCACTCACAAATTCGACCGCGTTCGCTGATTTCAGAGGCCAGCAGAGGCAGGAGAGCCCGTAAGTACCACCAAACCTCCTCGTACTTTGATGCATTTATTGTTGTCATTAATGCATGCTAGGTAAAGTAATAAATGCGCGTTTATGTCAGGAAAGTGCGTTTGCATTTGAAAAGTATGAATTTGCATCTTCTAGGTCAAATCGGCAATTCTGTGATGAACATACGTTGTCGATTGGATAAGCTGCTGAGAGGATACACTCAAGCAGGTCCTCTAGGAAGACTAGGATAGATCAAGGCACTTTGTGATGAACAGTGAGTACCAAGATAGAGTACTTTGTGATGAACAGGGAGTACTGAAATATGAGCAGCACTTTGTGATGAACAGGGAGTGCAAATGTGAGTAACACTTTGTGATGAACAGGGAGTGTCACACACGTAGTACTTTGTGATGAACAGTGAGTACCACTAGGATAAATAGAAACACTTTGTGATGAACAGTGAGTGTCACTAGGGTAAATAGCAACACTTTGTGATGAACAGTGAGTGTCACTAGGGTAGATAGCCATATGCATTTAGATAGCGAGTAGCATTTTGTGATAAACAGTGAATTCCACTATAACTGACATGATTGAGTTGTTTGACTGCAGGAGTATTTGCCGATGCTGGAGTCACGGGAGAGATTCCCGTCTACTCAGAGGTTGCGACCTGAGTTGACAGCCGAGGACAGAGCCGCTATCGAGGAGATGGGTTTGAGACATGTGTTGTATGTGCCTGAGTTTCGGGCAAACATGGGTTTGCTGACTGCGCTAGCTGAGAGATGGCACTCTGAGACGTGCACATTCCATTTGCCTATGGGTGAGATGACAGTCACCCTGGAGGATGTATACAGGATTCTGCGAGTGCCGGTCGATGGGGAGCTAATCCCATACGATCGAGATGGAGATAGGGAGGCATTGAGACGGGTATTTCAGGACCTTGGATTGGAGATGAGGGCAGGACACGTGGCATGGGACACCATGACAGCCACAGGGTTAGCATTGTCGGCAGTGATCGGAGGAGCTATCAGTGGGTTCCTATGTCCGGATAGGGCGACACAGGGGTTGGCTGTGGGCTGGGGGGAGCACTGGAGATGCTGGTGACACAGCATACTAGATATGCCTGGGGACCATGTGTGTTGGCCCACCTGTATTATGAGCTTCATCAGTTTGTTTATCATGGGTCAGTGGGATTGGGCTGTGGAGTTACCTTGCTGCAGGTATGGGCTTACGAGCATCTGCCGGTTACCCGATCGATACGCTTCAGGGGCAGAGGTTATGGACGCAGCTTTGTGCATTTATATGATATGATCACATCGCAGCCACAGATTGGCAGACTAGAGCATTGGCGACGGGTGATTGATGACATTGATGAGGTCATATGGCGACCATATCTGGGTTGTGAGCAGTGGGAGGATGACACAGTTGAGCTTCCCTACACCTTTCAGAGCAGGTATTTGATTGGGCGGACGCCCTATGTGCTGGAGAGGCAGCTGGTAGACAGGATTGGCCGACAGTTTGGCCGGATTCAGAGGATGCCCCGGGGATCAGGCATGTATGCCCGCACAGTCAGAGATAAGGCACAGTTTGGGTCGTTGCTGTCGTATGATCAGGCAGTGACACAGTTGGTGGAGATGATACCTCTACCCTAGGACATGTGGCCAGAGATCGAGGACGTCGGCATGGATGCCGAGTATACAGCTTATTGGGCAAAGCATCCGTTCCCACGGTTGACAGATCCAGGAGAGGCACTAGAGGGAGATGGGGGGGGAGATGATGATGATGGTGGAGGTGATGGGGGTCGAGGCCGATGGAGGAGGAGGGGAGTAGTTGGAGAGAGGAGGGTGGCAGCTCGGAGGGAGGGTGGTGAGGAGAGGCAGGCTCGGGTGGTGAGGGGTCGCGGTGGATTGCCGCTACAGGTACCAGCAGCACAGGGTCCTGGACAGGTACAGGCACAGGGACAGAGACAGAGACAGGTACCAGTACAGGCACCAGTACAAGTATAGGTACAGGCACAGGGGCAAGCACCTGGACAGGGGGAGCCACAGGCAGAGGCAGAGGGGGATGACCCGGTGGAGGCCGAGCTGCTAGATCTGAGAGAGATCTGCCAGGGCCAGGCAGATGAGATCCAGGAGCTGGAGAGGGAGAGGGATCAGCTCAGGATGAGGCTCAGGGATACTGAGCGAGAGGGAGATCAGGCTATTCGACGCTACACAGAGGCCGAGACAGCACTGAGGGCAAGGAGACAGGCAGCTGAGGATACAGGGGCAGGATATGCTTATGTCCTGTGGGCAGGAGAGGAGATAGCCTACTGGAGAGACCTCTACTACAGTGCAGTGCTAGCAGATCAGCAGGCGAGGAGCTTCCATAGACCGTCGCGTACAGCGACAGCTACGGGAGGGAGCCGGAGGAGACAGGCATCGAGTGGTGGGGTTATGGGTCCTCCACCACCACCAGATAGAGGAGACGGGAGGGATGATCCTGGGGTGGGTCATTCAAGGGCTCAGATTCCACCGAGGCCAGGCAGCTCCGAGGGAGGGAGTTCATCATAGCCTTAGAGGGCTCCCTATGTATCAGTTTTGTACCATTTTTGTATTATAGACACCTGCGGGTGCTTTTGTAGCCATATGATTTTGACATCATTGTATCATGATACTTTTGATTATATATATGAGATGATTCATCTTTGCGGCAGCTATATGCATGTGTACCTATGTGATGAGATGTTCTTATGTGATGTTTGTTTATGAGATGGATGCAAATATGTATGTAATGCAATATTTTTGTTCTTTTATGTTTTATATGTTATGCATTATGCAAATGTGAATGTATGAAATGTGGATGAATATAATAATGCAGATGCGAAATGTAATTTATGCTAACAGGTGTTGTGTGTAGGATGTGATGTAGTTGTGATATCTATATGTATGTATGAAATGCTTATATGTGGTAATGTAGGTGCAGCTACATGAAATGCAAATGTTTTTGGTGTGTCATTATACTCAGTCATGTGATAGCAGGCTACGCGGACTCGAGAAGGACGATTGAAGTCAATCAAGAAAGGGGGGATGAAAGACAGAAGATATGAAAGTGAAAGAGCTTCTTGTGTGTTATCATCATTGAGCTTTATTATGGCAAGTAGGTTATGACAATCGAGGCATATGTTCAACCCAGAAAGTCATTGTACCTGTTTGCATGGAGATAAGACAGTCACAAACAAGGAATGCCCCAATTCATACTAGACTCACAGTGTCCTCATATACTTGGACAAGTCATAGCATTACTAAGAGACAATCCACAGACAGAAAATACAAATAGGTGACGATACCCCATCCTCGCCTTTCTAGTCAAAGACATCCTGGAGATAGAATCTCTAGTCAAAGACATCCTGGAAAAGCTAAAAGACATGTCACCAGAAAGATAAAATCAAAAGAAAACCAAGACTCGACACCAACACCCACTGTAGTCCTCAATTTTAGTGTCTCTTGTCACTTGTATAAGTCTTATTTGATTGTGGTCACAATGTTTACTTTCACAGAAAGGATAGATAGCACTGAACCATAATGTCGTCGGAGTCTGTTGAAAGATTTGATTTGTTGAAGCCCATTGTTGCTGCTGTGTCTCATCTAAAACTGACTGAATCCATGAAACTGATACTTTATTGTGGAGAAGATGAAACTTTATTGTGGATTTGTGATGCAAATGCTGCTTTATTGCAGATTGTGCACGGATAAACTGAAGAAAGATGGAAGAAACTGTACTCCTCGAAACATGTGATGTTCTCAGTTCCACACCCATTACTAGATGTAGGATTTGCCTTAGCCACAGATAGGATCTGATTTATTATGGATGGAAAGGGAGGTGAAAAGGGAGGTTTATTATGAATGGCTAACCAATCTTGGGTAGATCAATAACAAGCCATGATGGGAATGGGTAAGTTTATTATGAATGGATAGGTTGTGAGTGTGTGCAAAGTGAAGGATGAAAGAGAATCCTGAAGGAGGGAGGAGCAATGTCTCTACGCATGGCGCTGGTGACCCAGTTTTCACCATGGTACTTACCCAGAGCGCCACCGAAGTGATTTTCATCGTTGGACGAAATTATTTCTCTTTACTTTTTTCGATTTTTCAATGTTTTTTGTGTCACAAGGCGCCTGTTTGCCAAGTTTTCATAACGATTTTTTTTTTTGTTTTATAAATTTTTTTTTGTATTTTTGAATTAGGATATTCTGAAGAGCTATGTGTAGAACCTACGAAGGTGCATGCTATTGATAGGATCCTCCAAAGGTTCACCTTCTGTAGTTGAGAGCTGATATGCCCCAGATCCATATGTTGTTGTAATGATGTAAGGACCAAGCCAATTTGGTTTGAACTTGCCCTTCTTCTCTCTGTCTTGCTAATTTTTAGGATTTTCTCTGAGAACTAAGTCACCCACCTCAAATGTATGAGGCTTAACCTTGTGATTGTAACTGCATTGTTCCTTGATTGAATGATGTGTAGCTTGAGTGTCTGTCTTCCTTGATGAAGGAACTGAGATAGAATTACTAGTGTATGGACTACACAAGCTCGTATGCGTGTCACCTAAAGAAGCTTGGGCATCCCTGATAACAAAGTCCTTCGAGGAAGCTCCATTAAAGGTCCATGATGTATCGCCAGAAGGGAAATGATGTGTGGAACAAGTGGATGAGTTATGAAGGCTTATGACTGTGAAAAGAAGTGAAAGTAGGATAGCATGATGGAGACTTAGGATCAACAAGTATGCTTTTTGACTTAAAATTGTAGAACTTTTGCCCCCAGTTATTTTGGTGTTAGGGGAGATCATCTCTTGCTCTTTTTGCTTCATAGGAGTTTTATCCTTGACTTTGATTTTTGTAGAGTCCAATAGCTTTTGATTTTGATTTGGACTAAAGCACTTTTCTTTATTTTTGACTTTTAGATTTTTCTTTTCAAAGCTTGATTTTTCATCCCCAATGAGTAAGGGATTTTTTTATTCTTGTTGATCCAAGTCTAGGAGAGGAGTGGAAATGGAATGAGTGGATGAAATGGTAAGGCTATGTGAGTTATCAAGAGGGTTGGCGATATGCTCAATAGATTCTTCGCAGGAACCACTCTTAGGACTATTGATATCAAGAGATGCTTGCACCACTAGAGGAGATTTGCATTCGGACTTAGTAGCCACAACACTAGGTGGTTCACACCCAATTCCTTGGTCTTGCATATTGCTTGTAGATTGTTCTTGTCGACTGAATGGCTTAGGAGACAGTGGGAGTTGATCAACATGAAAGATATACTCACCACATCCCATGTCTTTAATCTTGAACTTGTCTTTTAGCTCTGCTTGTTTTGATGTAAAAGCTTTCAAGGATTCTGAATCCACATATGTTGATGAAGGAACAACTTCTCGATTGACTGGTATTGTTATTTCTGATCTAGGTTGCAGATTGTTGCAATATATGAATGATTTGGGTCAGCTTTGACGGTCACTTCAACTCCATTGTGAGGGAACTTGATACATCGATGATATGTAGATGGGACTGCTCCCATCTCATGAATCCATGGACGTCCTAACAATATGTTGTATGTGAGATCGAGGTCTAGGACTTGACAAACCACATCTTTTGTAACTGGCCCAACTCTGAGATGCAAGGTGACTGTACCCTTGGATGAACGCTCTTCATCATCATATGCTTTGATAGTAATTTTGTTTGTAGAATTCACAGCTTTGTCAGAATATCCCAATTGTTTAATAGTGCTCAATGTACAAATGTTTAGACCTGCTCCTCCATCTATTAGGACTCATTTTATTTGATGTTTGTGTATGAAGGCTTCAATGTGTAATGGCGCATTATGTGGCTGACTTACAAAGGCGTCATCGGCTTCTGTGAAAGTAAGTGAATGTGGAATGGAAAGGTATCCCACCATGGCTTGAAACTGATCCACATTTAGATCAGTAGGAACAACAGTATCTCTCAAGATTTTATCAAGAATGGCTTTATGTGCGGGGGATATGCGTAAAAGCTCAAGGATGGAGATGAGCGCGGGTGTCTTCCCTAACTGTTCTACAAGGTCATATTCAGGTTTGGTTGATAAAGAAGTGGTGTTTTTAGTTGGAGCACCTTGCAAAGTTATTTTACCTCGGCGGGTTGTAACATGACATTCAGAGGTAGGTTCAGAAGAAGATCCAACACCTTTTAGGACAATCTTGGGTCTCTAGGTAGAATTCTCAAACGCTTTGTCCTTGATGATAATAGTAGAGACGTAATTGTCCATCGATATGTGATTGATAGTTGAATCATAGTTATAGGATGCTCTGGTATAGTTGGTTTGATCCTCTGTGGCTTTAGCTTTTCCCTTGTCATGTTTTGGGAATGGTTCCTTAAACATCTCATGTTCTTGATTGGAGGAATGTCCCTCAATCTCAATGTCACCTCTATCAATGAGATCTTGTATGATGTTCTTCAATCGATGACAATTTCCTATCTTATGACCCTTGCTCTTATGAAATTCACAATACTCATCATCATTCCACCAATTTGGTTTGACCTTTGGTTCATATGGTGGGAAATCTGGAATTGTGATCACCTTGTTTGCCACTAACTTCTTGAAAACTGACTCAAGTGGTTCTCCCAACAGAGTGTACTTCCTTCATGATCTGGAAGTTGTTTGAGTATTCACTTGATTTTTTGTAGAACTTGATCCAGAAAAAATGAATTTGGGTCGCACTGTATTGGCATCAACAACACCATCATTGACTGTGTTCTTGTTTTTATTCCAAAATCTTGGCTTGTCTTTTCCTTTAAAGTCATCTTTGTTTTCCTTGAATATTTTAATGACTCCTTGTTCAATTAGGACCTTTTCTGTCGCTAAGCCTTTTTCAATGACGTCCTTGAAGGTGGACAAACAAGCTTTTCTTAAGTCATAACCAATGTCTTTGTTGACATTCTGGGTGAACATTTCTACCATTTATTTTTGTGGAATTTCACAAGAGCATCTGCTGGCTAGATTTCTCCATCTTTGTAAAAATGATGCAAAAGATTCTCCCTCTTTTTACTTAGTATTGCACAAAGTAGTGACTGATATGTCTGTCTCTATGTTGTAGGAGAAATGTTGAATAAATGCCTCTGCTAAGTCACCCCATGACTTAATTCTAGGTGGAAGTTGGGAGAACCATTCCATAGCTTGATCACCTAAGCTTTGTGGGAATAATCTCATCAAATATGTCTCTTCTGCTGCTACCTCAATGCAAGCTGTGAAAAATTGTCTTATGTGTGCCTTAGGATCCCCTTTTCCTCTATACTTATCAAATTTAGGCATCACAAAGTGTGTAGGAAAAGAAGGCATTGGAATGCTCTTGTCAAATGGATAGGGACATATGTCTCTCATTGTTTATGTTGGCTTTGGTGTATTTATGTCCTCCATTTTCTTTTGTAAGTCCCTGATTTGTTGCTCCAAATTGCTCTTAGGTGGAGATCGACTTCTTGGACCATATCCTATGTTTGAGGTACCAATTGGAGGAGGAGCATGTTGCATATATGGATGATATTGATCATACACATGTTCATATGGAGGAGGTCTGTAATGATGTTGCGTATATGGACCACTTGGTATAGCTTCATGTTGAGGAACCCCATATCTATTTTGCGCATGTATACCATATTCTACAGGCATGTCATGTTCCATTGTGTTGCCCCCAAATTTGACATGAGGTTTCCTTGTGTCCAAATTTTGAGCATGCCTTTGAACATCCAATTGTTTTGGTGGTTGATCCTTAGCATTAGTATGTGATTGAGCATATTTGTCTACATAAGACTTCCATAATGGTCTACGAAGGTAAGTATCATATGTTTGACCATGTGTATGTGGACCTCTAGTTTTTGAAGCAAAGCTGATGGTGATTCCGGTACCATGTGTGGTCCTCTATTTCCTCCACTATTAGGTCTCCTTTGATCCATATTGGAGTGAGGTTGTTGCAAAGGTCTATGTTCCATTATTTGAGACATGTCAAAATCATGAGGTATCTTGGCTCCACTTTGTGCCATCATTTGTAAGAAGTATTGTCTATCCCTCCTCATTATTTCCTCAACCAATCGATTGAAATGGGGATTCATAATGGATTCTTCCACATCTGCTGAATGTACTGAAAAGTTGTCCACATTGTCATTGTGTGTAGCATTGTTGTTTATAGTGTCCATGTTCTCAACATTTGGAATGTTTCTATAGACATCCATGTCAGGTAATGTAGTATGATCAGAATTGAAAAAGATATCATTGTCATACTCATAAGAACTCATGTTTGCGGACTCTTGAGCCTCTTTAGTTTCTCTCCTAGATTTTTGAAGACGGGTTTCAACCATGAACTAGGTATTGACCAAGATGTGAGAGACTAGATGAAAAATGGAAAGAGTATGGAAGACTAAGAGTTGAATGGAATGTAAATGAGTCTGAAGTGTACTTGCAATGTCCAAAGTGTAAGACCAAGTATGTATGTAGTAGAGTAGGTGTGACTTCCAAAGAGAGGATAGTTTCTCTTGATGAGGTAAGTTGACCTTGACTCTAAGTAAAACCAAATGAGACCTAAAGGTAAGAAACCTTGATGAGGGACCACTTAGCAAAGTGTTGTTGTATGTAGTGTGTTGACAAAGTATGATGAGGACAAGCAAGTGACCCTTTGACTCAAGTTTAGACAAATGTGAATGTAAAGTGAGATGTGAAGCAATGATGGACTTTGTGAGACCCAAGGACAGGTTGACTGCTAAATGAAACCCTGGAGAAATGACCTAGGAAGCTCAAGAATTTTGAAACTGACTGTGTTGTTTGCTGGACTGTAACAATTTTTCAATTCTGGACACAGACGCGCCTGTATACTTCACAAACGCGGTTTACCGACACAGGCGCTGCTCTGCTTAACACAGACGTGCTTCTGACATTTTTTGTTTGCCAAATGCAATGTTGACTGTTGGAACACAGACGCGATTCTGTTCTTCACAGACGCGGCTAGACAACACAGACGCTATTATGCCCGACACAGACACGTTTCTGCAAATTTTGTGCAATTTTTCCAAGCTGTGAAGTTGTTTTGTTGTGACCCAATCTGACTGTTTGACTGTTTTTCATGATAAGAGGACACAGTGTTGATGAAGACCTAATGTTTGCAAGTGTCTAGACTCAAAATGACTCCAAGAAAAGTGTGTTGTTTGATGTAAAAATGTTTTGCATACACTTGAAGACACAAAAGACACAATGTTTTTGTTGTTTGGTCTTGAATGTTTTGAATGTTTAAAATAAGTCAAGCACAATTCTTATGGCTGGCCAAGACAATAGTTGTTGATCCCACATGGGGTTTTACCCCCGAGGCTACGCTATTCAGAGCAGATACTTAGATGCTTGACCTCACTAGCTCCACCCTCGGCACTCACTTCTCGGGTCAGCCAAGCATCAGTCCCCACGAAAACTCCCCGTGGTGAACTTTGTATCTCTACTAAGAACCGTATATGTGTGGGCCGCTACCAGAGGTCCGACCTCCTGCCCCAACAACTAGAAGGATTTGGGCTTCTAAAACAAAAAGGTGCTAGTAAGGGCATCCGCTCATGTGGCCATACATGCGGCACTTTCAGCTCTGTAAATACAGAAGGCTCCCAACCGGTAGGGGTTACGCCCTACAAATCATCAAATAAATTTGATCAAACGGGTTTATGGGGAGACATAGTGTCGGTATGAACTAATCAGCACACGTTATTCATAGTTTTCACCATGAATACAGTTATTTATAGTGGTTTGGAAGAAGATGGCTTTTCTTTTGCTACCACTTGGTTCATTCTCTTCTCACTAGTAGTCCTAATGACCACACAAGAAGACAGACCCTCTAAAGATTAAACAAAAAGAGCCTATTGCTCAAGACACAAAAGACAATGATTCAATTTTAGTGCACCAATTGAAGTGTTTGCTAGTCTATGAAAACAAGGCACACAATAAAAATCCAAAAAAAACCCTTGCCAAGGACCTGCACCAAAGATTTGTTAGTAGTTTGGGTTGTTTCAAATGATCACCCCTTCCTGCAAGCACACAAGTTAGGTAAATTTTAAAACCCAAAAGACTTTGTGAAAATAGGGGCCTTCAACCAAATGATTTTGCTTTCAAGACAACCTGCACCAATTTTGTTAGCTAGATCTGAAAATGTTAGTCCAAAAATAAACCAGATCTGAAACCTTAAATGCAAAATCCAAAAACTAAATCAATAAAACTTCAAAATTTTGAAACAGGTGATACACAGACGCGATTACCCTCGACACAGACATGACTCTGCGACACAAACGCGGTTCTGTGAGACACAGACGCGGATAAAAACCACAGACGTGCTTCCCATACACAGACGTAGATAAAAATGACACAGACGCGTTTCCGTAACACAAACGCGCATTTCAGAAACCTGCAAAACAAAATTTTGTCAAAAACACGGACGTGATTCTAGATGTCGCAGACGCGCCAGAAAATCAAAAACGCGATCCAAAAGTATGCAGACGCGAAAATGTCGAAAATGTTGTTGGAAATGCCAGATCTGCAACTTCAAACACAAAATCTGCAACAAAAGGTTAAATGCAAAAGGGACAAGAGTCCCACCGGGCGTGCCAAAATATATATGGTGAAAATGGATAACAATAATAACGATATTGAAAGGCTAAATGAATTCAACCACAAAACCCTAGCCTAACAATCAACAAAGATCCACCATAACATATGAAGATTACCTAAGACAATGCAAATCACATGAAATCACAAAGATTATACCATCACATGTCCAATAGGGTTTTGATCTCCATTCTTCCTATCTCCATTGATCTTGCTTGGTATATTTGCTCTCAGATTTTATATGCACAAGAGCTCAACAAAGAACGGAATGTGGCTGCAAGTAGGATCGTAGTGTAGTCAATTGATCAAGTAGTTAGCTCATTAGGGTTTGATAATGAAGGAAGCATCTCCTTATATAGAAGACACTATATGAAATGGAGGGATAAGATTGAGAGGTGTAAAAGGAGGTCGGCAATGATTAAAGGGTAGGTAAAAGAAATAATAAAATAATGAGAGGGGTAGGTAGTGTATGAATTAAGAGATGAATGACATGTGTCATAGGTAGAAAAGGCTAATGAATTAATTAAATAAATAAAGATTTATTTAATTAATAGAGGAAGTAGGATAATTAAATAAATAAGAATATTTATTTAATTTAGGAAAAGGATAATTTAAATAAATAAATGTATTTATTTAAATGAGAAATAAGGCTAGAAGAGGATAAATGAATTAATTAAATAAATAAGGATTTATTTAATTAATAGAAGAATTAGGCTTAGATAATTAAATAAATAAAATATTTATTCAATTAGACTGGACAATTTTAGGTGTCTACACTAATACACCATTGGCTCTCTTAAGAGAAATAGAGAAGATACTACAACAACCTGTATTATGCTCATGACCATCCAAAAATTATTACTTAATCACCATGCTTCTAATCCTCATCTTAATACTTCAAATCCTCATCCCAATGCTTAAAATCCTCATCTTAATATTCCATAATCATGATATTATTTCCAAGGGCATCAACTTCATCACTATTTAGCAAAATCGCCACAACATTTTGAATGTAGACATCAACACCAAGAAGGTGGACATCCACAACAAAGAACCTTTATGCTTACTCAATTGAACTTCCAACAACTTTTTGTGTATTCATCTTCAACAATAAATCTCCAATAATCATGATGCATTGCACTAGCAACATTAGCAACATACACTTCATCAACAACAACCTCATCATAAAATATAGACATCAGCTAGGAAGATGAACTCTAATCAGGAGCATCTTCAAGATCATTAATGACAATACATAATTATCCTTCATCATCCAACTTCATAGTATATGTATCAACACTAAGAGGGTGGTTATAAATCATGAATCATATTTAGATCAATACTTGAGAGCAACATCATATCTTTAATAACAACACTTAGTCATCTCCAGCATAGCTCTGCACACAACTACACCATGTGACAACACTACCAATATTCTCCAATGGACACAACAATATATGCTCATGTCATCAAAAGATTGACACCAATGGAAAACAACAACCACATCTCAATACTATCTTCAACACAATCTAACAATCACATCTCAATATTGATTATCATCAACACACAAGTTGAGGGTTGACATCAATGACAACACCAAATTGTTAATGATAACATTTGTCAACACCTTGCAAGTCATGAGTTGAGTAATGAATGTAAAAAGATTGTAGTTGTGAAAAAACCTCTTTTCCTTCCAAAACTATAAAAGAATCCAACCTTCTCATGAAATATTGGTGCATAAACATGTGAATACTATGAGTTGTGCAGCCAAACACCTGAATTCTTGAAAACCTTATATGTCAAACAACAAGCATAAGTCTGAACACTTTTATGGTGCATCACCTCTTAGTTTAGGTTCTATTTTAGGCACTCTTTTCTCTTGTCCTAGCAAGCTATAGAAGTTAGGTAAAGAACCAAGAGGAATGAACCTCTTTGGAGATTCACTCCAACTTATGAGCAACCCATAGGCCCTGAAGTGTTTCCATGTCCCACTAGATAATTGAGTAGACAACTTAGTAAGGCTGCATATCCGTGAGATAACAATTTTTTGACACGCCCGGTGTGACAATTTGGACTGTTACAGTCCACAACTTTTTCATACATTATTGATATTTTGTGTGTGTATAAGTGATTTATTCCTTTGGAGGCAAATTTTGCACATACCTGGTGACTCTAGAAGGCTAGTCAACTCGTTTCAAGCGGACAAAGTGCTAGTATGTTAAAATCAAACTTGTTTTTTTTTCTAGTTTTGATAATATTTAATTAGTTTCCAACTTATATGAATGTCAAAACATATCAAAATTTCATGGAGAGATGGTTTTTTACCCCTCATATCATGAAAATGTTGTTCATATGCCTTCTTAATGCGATATAAAACTTAGCAAGCTATTGCCTCAATCTAAAACTGCCCATTAATATCAATCCATCAACATTCCCACTATGTTTGCCACCCACCTAAATCTACTCAAGCTTTGTGGCAGCATGCTTATGCTCATCAATAACCCCAAGAAGGCTATTTTATTCCCAACCAACAAAGTTACTCTTCTAATCAACCTCTGAATATTGACACATGGGCATAAAGTATATGGCATTATAGTTTAAGAGAAGTTGAAGGGTAGTGAGAAAGATTATGAGTATGGCTTACAGTAGGAGGAACTGGCTTACCAAGTGTTGGTTAAAAATTTTGCAAACTAGGGAAGTTCACAACATTGTGGTTTCAGCCATAGTGTGTGAGATTGAATCTTTCCTAATTTCTAAGTGAAAGCTTCCCCTTTAACTTACTACTCTATCTTCCTAAAACAAAATACAACTTTTGATTTCTAATCTAAACTTGGATGGTGCACCATCCTATCCTCTTTTTCAGAATAGATGTTATTCTCTCCTCTTTCTTCAAGAAAGAATTTACAATATAGAGCAGTGATAATTCTTACACTTTCAATGTTACAAATTAACCCAAAATGTAGGAATAATCAAATACAAATTAATTAAAGAAGCAAAGTCTCCATGAAGACACAAAGTCCCCCATTGCTTCTTTGAGATGGGAAAATAGTGCTCAAGCTCAAAGTCTTGTAGTCACTATAATCCTATCAACCTTTTACAAATAACTTTTTTAGCCCATAGTTGTGTACCAAGATAACAAACTAAACCACAAAGTCTTTATCTTGATATCCTATTACAACTTTTGATAATATTTTCTTGAAATAACAATATGAAGCTCAAAGTCTTCAAGTTATTATCTCTTTCTATTAATCCTAATAAACAAAAGCTAAAATATGACACAAAGTCCACAAACCAACAATTGTTTCTACTCGTTAACAATATTTCCTCAACAACACCTTTACTTAAGAAAAATAAGAATTTACAACAAGAATAGCATAAAAACACTCTCACCATAAACCACAAATGAATCCAACACAAAGTCTGGATGCCAAAGTTTTCTTCTTATTTGATCAAGTTTGTATAATAACAATAGGAACACAAAGGTTCAATTTTGCTCTTCACTTCAGCAGAGTTTTGACATATAGATTAAAGATTCTAGATCCAAAAAGATTAAGAAGATCATTAAATCCCTATTAAAATGAGAATCCTCATACATATAGAGGGGAGGTGCAAAATGAAACTAGGAAAGTTAGAACTAATTTGTGACGAAGTCAAAGATAGAGTTCGATTTGACTTAGGACACGTGCAAGTTCTAGATGCAAAAACATTAATACAAAATGACACTTGAAATGTCAATTGAGATTACAAAATGACACTAGGCTAGAGATGCATAAAAATGACTAAGTGTTTGGAGCCTCGTCTTGTTTCCAACATTATTCACCAATGGAGTCTTCATGTCCTCGCTTGGTAGCCTGTATTTCATAACCATTTGATCCCAATGTGCTGAATCTGGCATCTGGAGTGGAGTTATAGAAATGGATTTGAATAATTCCCGAAGTTGGAAAAAAATGACCAAAAGGGGTTTATAAGTCCGATTTGCACTTATGCAAAAACAAAGTAAAGAAAAATTGACTTTGGTGCGAATCAGGGTTATAACCCCGATTTACACCTAAGAAAGAATTGTGGTGTAGGTCATGGTTATAACCCCGATTTGCACCAAACCTTAGCCTTAGAAAAAATGCAAAATGGAAACGGTGTGGGTCGGGGTTATAACCCCAACATGCACCGTGATGGTGAGACTCAATGTAGATGAGGATTATACCCCCGATTTACACCATTAGGTGAGACCTCGATGTAGGTTGGGGTTATAGCCCTAACCAACACCATTTCAAGGGGACTCGGTGTAGGTCAGGATTACAGCCCTGATCTACACCAGGATTGGCGGACTTGGTGCAGGTGGAGGTTTTAACCTTGCCTTGCACTTGAAAGTAGGAACTTGGTGTAAGTCAAGGTTGTAACTCCCAACTTGCACAAAAATGAGAGGACTTGGTGTAGGTCGAGGCTATAACCCCAACTTACACTAGAAACAAGACTTTGTGATGAAATGGTGTAAATCGGGGTTACAAACCCAATTTGCACCAGACTAATTTCTTTGAAGAGAAGTGTAATTCGAGGTTGTAACCCCGATTTACACCAAAACACAAAACTAATATAAAAAGGCCTAAAAGGGGACCAGAACCTTCGAATCAAGAATTGAGGATCCTAAATCACATGTGAGGGGGAAAATGACTACCTCAAAAAGCATTCTTAGAGCACGTGGACTACAAATTGGACAAAATTTGTAGGGGTTGTCCTGTTTTTGTGACAACAAAAAATGATGACAACACCAAGCTCATCTTCATGAGAAGGAGTTGGAGAGATAAAGGAGGAAATATGAGGAGGGTCTTGCAAGGAACACAAAGAGGCATGTGGAAAAGGAGTTAATAGAAGGAGTTTGAGACAACAAGATGGGAAACAAGAAGAGGCATGTGAAAAAGAAGATTTTATAGAGACAAGAAGATGAGAAACAAGAAGAGGCATGTGAAAAAGAAGATGTTATAGAGACAACAAGATGAGAAACAAGAAGAGGCATGTGAAAAAGAAGATGTTATAGTTTGGTTCAACAAGTTATCTTCTTTTGTTGAATGTGATGGTAGTGATCACGCTAATAGCGGGTTTAGAGCAATAAGAAGATGTTAAATATTGTGATGAGTTGCTGGTTTATGAAAATCAAAGTGAGGATGAAGATTTGACTCATGAAGAAGACCTCTATGAAGTAAAAACAGTCCTTTTATGCAAAAAATCAAAGAAGAATTTGAAGAGGACACATTTTCAAATGATTTAGAGGCTTTTTGTTCAAATTTGGATGTTGTTTAGCAACACCTTTTGAAGAGGTAAATCATGAGCAACAAAAATAAAGTGTGGAAATATCTTTGCTTCTGAACGATCCACTAGAAATAAAGCAGTACAACCAACAAGATGATAAGATATTAGTCAACAAAAATGAGACCATCAAGAAACATTCTAAGCTTGCCCTTTCAAAGGGATGCCCTATAAGACATTCGGTTGGGATGGATGCTAGCAAGGCATCACAAATCATGTGTGCACCCAACCAAGAAATTACAGTTGAAGATGGAGTTGAGCATGACTTGAAACTAAAGAGAAATGCATTCAGCTTACATACCCACTTCAAAACAACAGTATGCATGGTCAACATGAGTGGGTCGGCACATTTTATTTCTTTTTTCAAGAAAAATTGCAACTATTCAATGAATTTCTACTCGTTCTTCATATCCTCTTGACTACTCAAAAAAATGTAAAGCATTAAAATTTGAGAAAAAAAAAGGCAATTATTTCAAGGTAACAGTTAATGGTTTTGTTTAGTTGGTTTTGTCACTTGATTAGTGTAGGCTAGGGTAGGTTTTAAGAGTTCAATATTTGCTTTTTCATAATATTGTATGTATCCTTTTCTCCAAGTATTGAAGCACATTAGCTCATTGTTGGTTTAGATGTATAGGTAATTGTTTAGAAGGTGCACACAGCCAGTCATCAAGTCTAATTTTCAGTCAGTTTTAAATATTTTGACTCTTTTTTCCCAATGGATAGGCTAAGGCTACTATTCTTAGACACTTAGAAAGAAAGCATCCGACAAAGATCGCCAATGATGCTAACATATTTTTCATTCTTGTCAAATATATCTTTTAGCCGATTTAAAAGTATAAAGTTTTAAAGTTTTATTCAATATTAATTCTTGGGCACCAAAAGTTTAAGGCAAAAAATAGGAGAAAGAAACTTCTACTTTTCTAAGTCTTCCCTATTGAACTTCCACATTTTATTTCCATGTTTTATTTTTCTTCTGGGATTTTAGGGTTGTATCATTGAGGAGTTGAGGATTCTATTTTGTTGCCTATGAATATGCATCCATTTTTGGGTGAGGAAATAATACTTGTTGCTATAACCTAATACATTGAAGCAGTATAGAGATGCCAAACACCATGTTGCTTAATCAAATAAGGCTTTAGGAGTTTGTTTGTGGTTTGATCCATGTTTCAAATTCTTGTATTTGCTACCATAATCTGTCAAGTATGTTATAAAATAGGCTAAACCTTTGTTGAATGCTCCTCATGAATTACAAGCCAAACTTATAACTATAAATTATTTCCATGTGTTGCCCAAACAATTTCATAACTCAAGTAAGTGGGAGTTGTATATACTTGAATCTGAACAAGTGCGTGAAAGTGAAGGTAAGAGCAAATTTGTAAAATGACAACAAACAATATGTTGCTAGATATGTCATGAAGGGTTTGACCAAGAAATCAAGGTTCAGGGGGAATATATTTGAATTCTTTGTTTGATGAGAATAAGATAGTGGTAGCCTTTCAAGGATGCAATCAATAAATGAATCCCTAAAGCCTAAGATGGATGGTAAGTAACAACATGGACTAAGTTTCATGACTGTAAAATAAAAGATAAATTTGTGCCAAAAAGAACAAATTAGTTGAAATGTCATATTTGTGGACAATGTAGTCTATAAGGAGATGATTTCCATTGGCATGATGAAAATTGTAGGTTCATTTACATCTTGATACATCATAATGGGTGCCTTTTCAAGGTTAGTTGTGAAATACAATGCTAGTTGCAAAAAATGGTATCAAATATTGTGATGGTCATTGTAGTGATGATAACTCTTTTGTTCTTTACTTCTTTTACTTCATTACATTCTCTTAGTAGTATTGTCATCCATTGTAATTTAGACCACACTAGCTCTAATCGACATCCCATTAACTTATCACATGAGACCCAACTAAGATGTTTTAGCTGAAGACAAACCAAAATAATAGACCCATGAATTACCTTAGGCATAGTTTGCATGCAGTAATGCATTCATGGTTTAAGTCATTTCATGTGGCATACAATAAACAATTTCAAACCTAGGGATTTTTTGTCAATAGTGAACAAGTTTAATAAAAATTGCAAGGTACCATATGGAGATGCATGACAATGACTTAGGCACAAGGAAGATGAATGATAATACACATTCAGAAGGACAAATAAAGAGACAATGTGAAGTTCATTTATAACAATTTAATAAAAAAGGATATATATGAAGTGGATAACGTATCTTCAAGACATATTGTATACTTCATAAAGGATAGTGCTTCAAGACAAAAGTGCATCAAGCAATGTTAATAGTGGTAGTATAGTACAAAGATACTACATAAAGGAAGACAAACATAATGCTAAAGAGAAGCAATGTATCATTCATAAAGAAAGATGACCATGAATAAAATAAACAAGATCATGTCATTTTTGTTCTCACAAAGATGCTAGTGTTTGAACAAGATAGGGGCTTGATTCTCATGCAAAAAAGCAAAGAAGCTTATGGTCATACCAAGAAGATATTCATGGAGGAAAACCCTCTTGTTCAAATAAGAAATGACAATAAAAAATAAAATAAAAAGTGCTTCGCTATTATGAATTCAAATATAAGAAAGATGTAGTCATTGGTTATTTTTGAGTGTTACATGGTAGTGGTAGAACCTAGAAGAGATGGCAAAGGAAACTTATGAAGAATCAAGAGTGGTAAAAAGAGCATTAAAATATGGTGACAAGGCTATAACAAGATTTTTCTCCTAAGTTGCAACTTACAAATAAAGACAACAATCTTGGTTGTAAAAGATAGTCATGTAAAAAAAGAAAGAGATAAAGTAAGTGTGGTGATTAAAGAGAAGACAGCCATACAAGGAAGAATTTGAGTAAGCAAAGAAGGCAAGGACAATACTTAAATGGATTGTGATGACAACAAGGAAAAATTTAGTGTAAGGTGCTCCATGATAATGGTTAAAGAAGACAATCTTCATAAAGAAAGGTGCAAAGGATACTAGGAATAACAACAATGTAGTGTCTTGACAACAGCACAATCATAGGGCATAGATGGAAATGAGAGAGTTGAAAAAAAAGTGCATAACAATCCTATGGAAAATAACAAGTAAGATTCCTTAAAGCATGTTAATAGTGAAACATATTAATAAGAAATCATGAAATAAGAGAAAATTGATGACAACCAACATACCTCTCAAAATAACAAGAAATGATAAGAGGACAAACATCAAAGAAGAAAAGATCAGTCTTTGTAAAATAGGAAATAGATGTGATAATATGATAATCTATGGAAGTAGAGGTCTATCATAGAGACAAGTCAAGAGAGTGAAACATTTAATAAGAAAGACTTGATAGAAAAGGCATAAGAAAGAAACAAAGTGACTCCATAAAAGGAAGGCAAGCTTATGATTATCATCATGTCCCAAAGAATGGCATATTACTATTTTTGTTAAGGATACTATACAAAGTGTGAGATTTTGCCAAGATCAAGAGCTCAATGAAATGTACAAAATAGAGACATAATATGGGACAAGAATAAACTGTATTCTCATCAATAGAAAATGATCAATAACATGATTCAATGGTTACATACAATGTAGATGAGCTTGCTTATATAGGCAAGACTAGGGATATGTGAGCACACAAACATGACATGTGGCTCAATAAGAAACAAGGGTAGGTAGGAAATAGGTGTGGGTAGGTAGGAGAAATAATATAATAGTCCACATGAGGTGGATCACCCACTGAATGTGGAGTGTAACATCAAGATCAACACCATAAAAGGTGGAATTTCTCCTACACACACTATCCCAATGTGGCACAAACACCCAAGTGTCTCATACCCAAACTACTATGAAATGCATTATCCTAAGTAAACTAAAGTAAGTGTAATAATATCCATGATGAATAATTATTTGCACCAACACCCCCCCTTAAATGCAACTTCGGGGAATGCACTTAAGTCTACAATGCAAATAAGCAATGCAAGATGAGTCCCGGCTACTAGGCCATGTTAGGTACCCATGTACAAATGCAAATGAATGCAAACCAATGCAATGAAATCTCTCACAAGTGGGGAAAGACAGAAAAACCCAATGGGAAAAAACCCTCCCCCAAAAGAGAGATGAAAACATACAAGAGAACTCTCATAGAAGAATGTGAAGAACAAAACCCCATGTGAGGAAAAGGTCCCCCCCATATGAGAGAAGAAGAGAAGCTAGGAAGCCCCCCCTCAATGTGGAATCTACACCAATGATAGAAGCTCGATGTATGAAGAAACTGCTCCACGAACGTAGAACAACATTCCTCCCCTTAGGAAGAAACAAAACCAAAGGTGTATCCATGAAGTCTCCCCAATCATGAAGGGAAGATGTATGAAGAAAACTCATGATGAAAGGAATCTCTGAAAACTGTTCAAGTGTCCCCATGTCGATGCTAAAAGATACCCCCTCCAAAGGTGGTAAATTGTGCCACACTGCTAAAAAAGGCACTCCAAGATCTAGTGGAGATGGATGTAGAACATGTCCCAAAGACTCACATGTCTCCTCAAAAAATAAAGAGACCTCCTCCAACTGTTGTACATAAGTATCCACAATCATGTCAACCTCAAAAGAATGATCATGTAGAGAATGAACAAGAGGGTCAGAGTGTGCCCTCGCAACAATCGAAGAAGGATCACCTTCATCAAAGAGAAGATGAATGTCATCAATGATGTCTCCCAAATCTGCAATGTAGGATTCCACAAATAAACCTGTAATATCTGTCAAGTAATCATCCCATGAATCTGAAGTTGGAAGACAAATGAATATCCTATTGCACCGAATCACATGAAGGCAAAACTGTCGCACTATCCACATCATCAGGTGCAATAGGTGATGTGATATCAATATGAGGAGATGAAATACAAGACTCAAGAATGGGGTCACATGTGAGAATCCCCATGTTCAAGTGTCCAAAGTTCTCCTCAAAATCTGAACCATCACAAGAAATGTGATCATCATGTGTAGAATCATCAAATGTGAAATCATCATCATCAACAAAATCTGAAAAGGAGTATAACCGTGATGCATGATCAACCACCCCAGTTGCAATGATAGCTCTAGTCTCCAATTCTCTAATGAAAACTGAGTCAGGTGTGAACTCCACAACTCTCTTAGTTGCGCCATGTGTGATTTGATAGATAGAAAGGAGATTGTTTGTCAAGTGGGGTACACACAACACATCATTGAAGGAGTTATCCCCAATGTCAATAGATCCTTTCCCAATCACATCCATGTATGTATGATTGCCCATCAAAATCTGTGGCATGGTGCAAGGCTCAAATGTAGAGAACATAGACTGCGAAGATGCCATATGATGAGAAGCCCCTGAATCTAGAAGCCATCTCTCTGAATCATGACTGATAGTAGCACATAGAGTTTTTCCTTTTCTTGTTCCAAAAGAGTGAGGCTTTCCACTTGTAGAAGCCATGAATGCTTGCCCTTTTCCTTTTGAATGTGAGAAAGTGGAAGTTGATGAATCATCCTTCTTGTAGACTTTAGGTAAATCAATGTTATGCTTTTTGATGATATGTGTGAGCTCATCAATCTTCTTAGAATGGCAATGATGCTCCTCATGACCAATCTTTTTACAATAAGCACAAGTAGGTCTCTCCCTCTTTGGTGAATTATCTCTCTTGGAAGAGGATGAATCTTCTTGTTGTGGAGAAGATGGTGCTTTGTCTTTAGGCTTTGATTGCCATTTCTTCTTGTTTGAGTTGTTCTTTCCTTGATTTCCTTTGTTCCCTTGATTTGCCACTAATGCTTGAGACTTAGAAGCCTTAAGAATGCCCATGCTTATCAACTTAGTTTGTTCCATCATCAACATTTCATTGAAAGCATCAAATGTAGGCATTTTGTAGCTTGAACCCATTGTCATCCTATGGGTTTGGAAACTAGAAACAAATGTTGCATATTCTTGTGGAAGCTTGCCTATCAAGTTGAATATCAATTGAGTATCCTTTTTATCAATGCCACAATCTTTGAGTTGTGCCCTCAACTCATTTGCCTTAGTGACATAATCTTGTATAGTATCAAAGTTCTTAGGATCTAACATGGTGAGATCACTATCAATTTGATATCCCCTAATCTCATCAACTTGACCAGACAAGTCTTGAAACTTTTGCCAAGCATCCTTGATTAGAGTACATTTCTCAATATGAAAAATGAGATCCTTTTATACATACTTTCTTAAGGTACCAATTGCCATGATATTTTTAGTGAGCCAATCCAAGTGACCAACTAGAGCAACCTTAGGATCAGCTGGAGCAACAATAGTTCCATCAATGTAATGAGTGAGTCCTTTTTCCATAAGTTTACTCCATGCATCAATTTTCCAAGTAGCATAGTTATGTGGAGTTAAGAGAGGAAACTTAGAAGAACCCATAGCAGCAAAAAGGAAGGAACACAAGAGCACAAAAGAACAAGAGACACCCCCCCAAATTCACTCAATCAAAGTACCCCCCCCCCAAAAAAATAATGATTTTGGCACTTTATATGTAGTGCGTGTACAATAGGCCACTTGCAAACAATGGCAAGGTGGACTTATGATGCAAATTTTACAACTTCCCAAATGAGATACAAGAGAGTTCAATCAATAGTGCAATGAATCTAACTGAGATTCAAGCAAATATACAAGTACCAAGAGAGCCAAAAATGGCCAAAATCTGAAAGTACAATTTCTACTTACAATGGCATCAATTTGATAGCATCATGTGAAAGTAGACGAAAAAATACGCACTTTAAAAAAAAACGGTACCTGAAAAGGAGGTCGTATGACCCCAAACGAAGCCTCTGAAGTTGCAAAAACTGGGATTACTCAGGTACAGTCACCAAAAACTGCATTTTATTAAAAATTAGTGCATCAAAATCAAAAAAATTCTTCACCGCTGCGGAGAGCACGAAATTCTAGCCCATTTCAAAAAAAATTGCACCCAAAAAGGAGCAAAAATGAGCAAGTTATGGCCATTTGAAGTTGAACTGCAAAATCAAAAATGCAAATGAGAGGGGCCTGCCAAATTTTTTTAAAATGCTGACGTGGCGCTCACGTCAGCAAGTCACTGGGTTAAATTTGATGGCCATATGACCGTCGCAAAAACTTCGCCTATATGCTGACTGGGTGTCCGTACTGTACGGACTGATGACGTGGCAGATGACGTGGCAGTTTGTACCGTACTGATTTGCTGACTGGGTGAGCCACGTGGCATCTGCATGGCGGCCATATGGATGATGTGGCACTATGTACTGAGGTGACGTGTCGGGTGACACGGTTGCCGTACTGATGGTTTTACCCGCGGGCCAGTGGCCGCCTGCCACGTGGTGGGCGCAGGTCCTCCGGTCTGGTGGTCGCCAGCGGAGGGAGCGGTCGGAGCTGAGGGCCGGCGGCAGAGGACTTGGGCACCGGCGGGGACCTGCGGGCTTCGACGACGGCGGGTCTCGGTAGCAACGACCGGCGGGGACCTGTGGCGGGAAGTAAGCTGTCGGGTACGGGCGCGGGCGGCGTGGCGAGGACGGGACGTGGCGGCGGCGTCAGTGGCGTACACAACGCGTAGACTTGCAACCTGCAACACGCAGGTACGGGGGGGGGTCTACGGACCCCCCAAAAACTTTTTTTTTTTTTTTTTAATTTTTTCAAAATTTTTCAATTTTTTTGATTTTTTAATTTTTTTTTCGAAAAATAACTTTCAGAAAATGAATTTTTTTTTTTTTTCGAAAAATATCTAAAAAAATTTCGAAATCCATACGATATTAGTAAAATTGGCGAAAAAAATTTTCTCACCAAAATAGGCCGACTTTATAACCAAAAGTCATGGAAATGGCCTTCTGGATGCAATGGCGGGGTCGGATCTGGTCTAGGACGCCTCCAAAAGATGTTGCTCCTCAGATCTGCCTCTTGACATCGCAATAATGCCTCTTCAAGACGAATCAATGAAGCCCCAATGGCTCTGATACCATGTGAGATTTTGCCAAGATCAAGAGCTCAATGAAATGTACAAAATAGAGACATAATATGGGACAAGAATAAACTGTATTCTCATCAATAGAAAATGATCAATAACATGATTCAATGGTTACATACAATGTAGATGAGCTTGCTTATATAGGCAAGACTAGGGATATGTGAGCACACAAACATGACATGTGGCTCAATAAGAAACAAGGGCAGGTAGGAAATAGGTGTGGGTAGGTAGGAGAAATAATATAATAGTCCACATGAGGTGGATCACCCACTGAATGTGGAGTGTAACAACAAGAGTGGAGTGTAACAACAAGATCAACACCATAAAAGGTGGAATTTCTCCTACACACACTATCCCAATGTGGCACAAACACCCAAGTGTCTCATACCCAAACTACTATGAAATGCATTATCCTAAGTAAACTTAAGTAAATGTAATAATATCCATGATGAATAATTATTTGCACCAACACAAAGTAATAGTGGAATTAGAAGATGGTATTGAAATTCTTATTAAAATAAAATATTATAAAAAAAATTTCTTTATGTCATTAAGATAATTGTCACTTCACAGTCTAAATTTCAAAGCCAAATGAACAAAGTAGCAACAAAAGATCATACTCAAGGAAAAATAATTGAGTAGGATTGTTTTGTGATAGTCCAAAGAGACCAAAGGGATATGCAAATATTGTTGTAAGGCGCAAAATATAATGACAGTTTTGAAGGAAAGCAGATTACAGTCCATTAAAGACAGTCATAGAGGACAATCGTTTGTAGGTTATAAGAAGACAAATAATAGTGCTAGAAGATCTATTAGTGTCAATACTAATGAAAATATAAAAGGGCATTGAAATGATAGTTTTGAGAGCCCATCTATCATAATAATGATTGCATTGTGTACCTAAATCTATTCAAATGAAGAAGGGAAGCATAGAAAATAGTCATAATATTGAAAGTATGAGAGGGACTGGCATCAGGGGAAAATCATGAATTAGTTTGAGGATAGTCATCAAATGATAATTCCAAAGGATTTAAAGATGTTATAATCTACAAATGTGGCAAACCCTACAAAGGCAATTTCCATTCCTTCTTGACTATCCTCTATGAACATTCAAATGTTAAGGTAATAGAGATAAATGTAGGAAGAATGTGACTATCTAACAAGACAATAAAGGGCAGTTAAGTAGAAAAAAGCATTTAAAAGGTCAAAGACACCTCTAGCTAGTAGTTGAAAACAATTTACAAACATTTAGGAGTAGAACAAGAATATTGTAGCTTTTGTAGCGGCCAAAAAAGAAAAAAGAGTTGGAAAAACTCCAAACCATCCTTCTCCAATGCCACTTTAGTGTTTTTCAATAGTCAAATAAGGAGGAGGCCTTTGCAATGAAAAGATGGATTCAAATCACTCGACATAGAACAAGGAAAAATAATTAATTTCTTTTAAAAGTCTTATTTTCTCTCCCACGTGAGGGAAAGTAAGGGACTTTAAGGCTCAATTAGAAGGTAGTTCTTAGTATTTTTGGTCGAGTAGTGTAGTTGTTTTGAAGCTCTTTCTCAGTAGAATACTGTTTTGTAACTCTCAACCAGTCATTTTGGGACTAAAATAGCATGTATTTTTGTATTATCAAAGTATTTTCAGATATGTATTGTTGATTATAGAATAATTTGATGAATACAATCTTATGATAGATATATATTCTTGTGATTTTTATTTAAATTATCTAATGTATGTCTCAATTTAACACATTTAGATAGAAAATTGCTTGATCCTTGTAGGTCATGAGTTGAGTAATGAATGTAAAAAGCTTGTAGTTGTAAAAAAGCTTCTTTTTCTTTCAAAATTGTTAAATCATTCAAGATTCTCATGAAATAATAATGCATAAACATGTGAAACCTATGAGTTATGTAACCAAACACCTAAATTCTTGAAAACCTTATGTGTTAAACAACAAGCATAAGTTTGAACACTTTTATGTTGCATCACCTCTTAGTTTTAGGTTCTATTTTAGGCACTCTTTTCTCTTTTTTCTAGAAAACTATAGAAGTTAGGTGAAGTACCAAGAAGAACTAGCATTTTTTGGAGATTCACTCCAATTTATGGGCAATTCATAGGCAATGGAGTGTTTCCATGTTTCACTAGATATTTGAGTAGAGAACTCAGTAACTATGCATATATGTGCGATAACAATTACCATATTTGTAGGGGGTTTTGATTGAATGTGATACACTTATATAACTGCCTCATGAATACAATCTTTGGAATCCACCTAACAATTATCCATTGCAAATTATTCTCCATCTTGCATATATTTGATATAAGTTGATTTCAAATCCAAATAAGCTTTCTAGGTGTCATCAATTGTACCCATTATTTTGGATACCATATAATATCAAATATGTGTCTTGTTTGCTAATTATCTTCATCTTATGCTCTTTGGCCCCTTTCATTTTTTCTTTCAATTTATTGATCTCTATAAGAAAGGATTTCCTATGTGATCCAAATATTTTTGTAGATCTAAAAGGTTTAGAAATGCTTGATACTAACATGCTTAGAGATGCAAGTGTTGGAATCCAAGAACACTGAGAGGGGGGGGGGGGTGAATCAGTGTTCTACCGGAGTAATCAATTTTAACCTTATTAAAACATGCATTCACCAACCGGTATATTGGTACATATAAGATTGAAAGAAGTAAAGAAACCAATAAGCCAATCACACAAATGAATACCATAACACATAAAAATTTATGTGGAAAACCTCAAAGAGGAAAAACCACGGTGGGATTTGTGACCCACAATATTAATCCACTGGCCATATGAAAAGATATTATAAAATATAGGGGCCTGCACTTGCAGGAAGGCTTACAACCTAGAGCACACTTCTCAATCACAAAAGGAGCCTCACTGACTACATACAAATCCAGACTACAATCCTGAGAAATAAGTGAACTACAAAGATAACATCTTTTATGCATGAATATAGTTCCGGTTAAGCTCTGTTTGTTCCGGTCTAAAACCCTAAACCCTTACTGGAATAACCTCTTACATAAACTTCACATTACAAAACATTATCACATTCTCTTATATCTCCACACTCTTACATACTACAAAATGATCTAATCAACTGACCTATATACCCTTACAATCCTTTATGCCTTATGTTGACTTACAAAGATAATTACAAAATGAATATACAAGTCAGCTCAATTACATGGATATCAAAATCAATTGCCAATGTTGGATCTCCCAAAAATGATGTCGGCCTTCAATACTGATAACCTAATGAAGTCATGTCAGGCTGCAATACCGGTACCCAAATAATTCCTTCCAACCAGTGAAGATACCTGTCGGTGCTGGTGCTAGTGTCGGCGAAGTGTCTATCGGTAAACAACCAAACCAAAATGTGAAAGTTGGAACATGTTGCCATCAATGACAACATATTGAAACCAATCAATTGAGTGTCAATTGCCAACAATCTCCCCCTTTTGCATTGATGACAACACTCATGTGAAAAATGATAATGGTTTCCATCTGCCGGTTCCAGTCTGAGACTGCTTCCCCTAAGCTGAATATCCATCTATGATCATGATCAATACAAAAATACTCCATACCTCCATATCTTCTGATGCCAAGGATATATTTTTCACCTATACTCCCCCTTTGACATCAATGCCAAAAATAACAAAAACCAGGACGAAGAATGAAAGTCTGTACAAAGAATGTCCCAAAATACCTTACCTGAGCTGAATATATTTAAATTTTTTTGGATAGGCTTTCTCCAAAAGCTCTAGATAGGTATCCAGAGGACTATTGTCCTCAACATTAGTAACCTATACATTCTCTGATTCTGCCAGTATCTCAACATTTGCCTGTACATTATTTTCTACCGAGGGCTCTATATCCAATATCTTAATATTTTTCAAAATTGTAGATGTGGTACCCATTATACCTTTACCTTTCCCTTCAACCGGGATGTCTGTAGTGTCAGTTTTAGCCTTTGGTGAAGTATAAAAACCAGGGTTTGCTGCAAATAATTGAACCCATGCCTTGTGGGTCTCCTACCTAACATAAAACTTACTATCCTGTGCTTGCTGTGAAAGATTTTCCTATCTGCAACCTCAAGAGTCATGTCCAACTCCTCTGGAGTAATAGTTGCACAAGTAGACAACAACTATTGAATCTTTATATGCTTGTCCTCCTTCATTGGTGATAATTTTCTCGCATCTAATTTGTCATATAACTATGCCGGTATTTGATTTTTAATTTCTAACAAGGCTTTCTTATATATATCCAAATATAACAAAGTTGCTTCCTCGACTTCTATTTGTTCATCTTTATCTAAATGCTCATAATAAAATTGTACATTCTTCAACATACCATCCTTAGTTATTTCATCAACCAATTTTGCACAAGTCTTGGGTGGAATAATAGTTACATTACCAGATACAAGTGCAAGATCGATGTCATCCATCTTCTTTCTTCTTCCAGTACCGAATGGGGCAGAAGGTGTTTCCTTTGGAGCTCATTTTTGTGTCGATACCCTGATTGTAACTTTCCTAACCGGTTTCTTCCTAGCTTCTACCTTTATCTCTTCAGTTTTCTTCCTCAATACCCTCTTAAATGCTAAGGGTGTGTCATCATCAAATCCAAATTCTAATGGAATAGGATCAATAAATATTTTAGGCTCTTTCCTCTTCCTTCCTTTTTTGGAACAACATCAATTAATGCCTTGATATCCTGTAAAACCTGTTCAACAAATTTACTTGCCTTGCCCTGCTGCTTCTCCCTCTTCTTCTGGTTAAACCCAGTTTCAGCCTCTTGCTTTTTCTGCTTAGCAGTACCGAAGGTTTTCTCAACTTCATCAATAGGTGCATCAATTAGCAACTGTGCATAAGCATCTAGAATCTGTGCATCAACTTCATAACCCATCTCTTCAATCCAAATCTTTCGGGGCTTGACAACTTGCATCAAAGTTTCATCTTTCTTAACCATGAAGCATATCTTAGTTGAGTATTTCTCAACAATTTTCTTTGGAACCCTCTCCCTAGAATTCATAGCCTTCCTGGAATGCCTTAAAGTAACCCCAAACTTTGTCATCTCGCTAACTACCCAAACTCACAATAGATTGTTTTAGTTATCTTCCTACCGGGATATCAAATGCCCATTGTCTCTTCCCAAAACTGAGAGTTTCATTGATGAAAAATAACATCAAACAGACAATAAGATTTCCATACCAAAATGTTCCTTCCTTCTCTCCTTTTATCTTTCCTAGGTTAATTAACAATTCATCTAACATCCATCCACAAAGATCTAACTTCTCATTTTCCCTCATCATCTTATGTGCTGCATAAATGCAGGAACTGGAAACAGAATTCAGACAGTTTGACTAAGTTACCTTGTAACCAATAATTGTGCTTCTGAATTTGATATCTCTGTTGGTGATAGTGCTAACCCTCATTGATCAGTTGTCTGATGTTGTGTCGATGATTTTGTTGACCTGATCATTAGAAACCTTATTCTCTAGACACTACCCAATATGCAACAAACCGGTGATTGCCCTGATGGCCTCCTTTGAGATATTATAAGGTTTTTACAACCAGATGAATTCTCCATGCACTCTTGTGAGAACATATCTAACAATCTCATCTTCAAATTTGAGAATATCCAGAATGTCGGTAAACCCTAGATCCTCAATATGCTGATACCCGGGCTTAATCTTTCCAGAATCTCACATTAACTCACTCATATGCATGCTCTTAATATCACTGGTTCCCAAATCCTTAATATGACAGTGAATGTAAGCTCTGACATCTTCAACATATACGACTCCTTCCGGGACACGAGAAAAAGTGCCAACTGAATCATCCAAGGTGGCTATATGCGAACATTGTTTGAAAATCGACCTAGGACGGTCCTTGGCCTCAACAACAGTATGATTTGCAATAAAAGTAGGTATAGAGGATGATCCTGCTTCCATGATGAAAGATAAATATCTGTGAATAGTTGTTGGTGAAAACCCAAAGATCTCTTCTGATCGCAAGTGAAATCACTCAAGAAGATATCGATCGCACTAAATTGCCTTGGACTCGCTCTGAATGCAAAGTGACCAAAAATGAAGTGGATTAAACCTTTATCCTCTAAGAAACCCTAATCTATCACTGATATGAATGACTTCTGGTGAAAGATACTGGATCTCGATCTAACATCTCCATGTCGGATAAGCATCTCCAATGTCTAGAACATCTTCCAGAACCTCTTCCCAGGGCATAAGTAGTATCTTCATGAATTTTGCCTACCCCTAAGGCATCTGCCTTAGTTACTGGATGAGCAACCTGTCGGTGTAGGAGCAACCTCCTCTGTCGGTTGAGTAACCAGAGCATTTCCATTTGCTGATTGATCTTTTGACTTCCTCGCCCATTTCTTGATATGATCTTGCCGGATTTCATTAACCTTCTATTTTCCTTTCTCATTTGATCCTTCATTGTTAACCGGTGGATTTTTGCTTCTACATAACTTAGCTATGTATCCAACCTCATTGTTGCATAACATGTAACATTGTTCTTTTGAATTCCTTTGCTAAAACTGATATAATTGGTTGACCTACACTGATTAGCCATATGTCCAAATTTTCCACATGCATAACATTTAACATTCATTCCTGTAATCTTCTATATTAAGACCATACTTATTGCATTTAGAACATTGACCGAGAGCATAATTCTAGTTTCGATTTGCTCGATTTCTAGATTGCCTAGCCATGTGACCAAATTTATTACAAACAAAGCATCTACCATTAAATTTATAAGCATTAAGCTGCCTTACCGGTGCCTTCTGGTTTTGATCCTCATTTGTAGTACCGGAGCTCTGAACTTGTTCAAATCCAAGTCCACTGCAATCTCCATTCTATCTTTGACTTTTCAATAACTCATCAAGTTGTGTTGAACTAACCTTGAATTTTTCTTTATACTCACTTGCAGTAGTCAAATCATCTCTCAGAATTATCATTTGTCTTTCAAGTTCTTGTTCATTACTCAGGGATTGTACTAAATCAGTTTTTAACATCTCATTCTCATGAACCAATCGGGTGCATTCTTCAAATTTGTCTTTCAGAGATATAACAAGATTTTCTTCCTTCTTCTTCCGGTCCTCAATCTCCTTTGACATCCTCATAGCTAAGACTTGCATTTCATTCCTCATGACCATGTTCTCCTAACTCAGTTTCTGACATTTCTTATTAAGGGCATCTTTCTCTTCATTATCCTTATTTTTGCAAAAGTTCCTTCCTCCTAGCTTGAACATATGATAGCCTCTCCTGTAGGATAAGAATGAATTCCTGAGTAGAACTTAATTTTTTTTTGTAACTTCAAGTTCTTCATCCTTTCAACATCATAATCTTTAAGTGCTACCTAAAGTTGCTTCTCCAAACTCATATCCATGGATTCCAGATACAGGATCTTCCTCAAGTTGTTAAACTTCCTCCAAGGCACAAGGCTATGATACCAATTGTTGGAATCCAAGGGGGGGGGTGGGTGGGTGAATCAGTGTTCTACCAAAATAATCAATTTTAACCTTATTAAAACATGTATTCACCAACCAGTATATCGATACATATAAGATTAAAAGAAGTAAAGCAACCAATAAGCCAATCACACAAATGAATACAATAACACAGAGAATTATACATGGAAAACCTCAAAAGAGGAAAAACCACAGTGGGATTTGTAACCCACAATATCAATCCACTGGCCATATGAAAAGATATTACAAAATATAGGGGCCTGCACTTGCAGGAAGGCTTCCAACCTAGAGAACATTTCTCAATCACAAAAGGAGCCTCACTGACTACATACAAATCCAAACTACAATCCGGAGAAATGAGTGAACTGCAAAGATAGCATCTTCTATGCCTGAATACAGTTTCAGTTAAGCTTTGTCTGTTCCAGTCTGAAACCCTAAACCCTTACTGGAATAACCTCTTACATAAACTTCGCATTACAAAACATTATCACATTCTCCTATATCTCCACACTCTTACATACTACAAAATTATCTAATCAACTGACCTATATACCCTTACAATCCTTTATGCCTTATGTCGGCTTACAAAGATAATTATAAAATGAATATACAAGCCGACTCAATTACATAAATACATGAATATCAAAATCAATTGCCAATGCCAGATCTCCCAAAAATTATGTCAACCTTCAATACCAATAACCTAATGAAGTCATATCGATACCCAAAGAATTCCTTCCAACTGTTGAAGATATCTATTAGTGCTGGTACCGTTGTCCGTGCCAGTGTTGGTGAAGTGTCTATCGGTAAACAACCAAACCAAAATGTGAAAGCCAGAACATGTTACCATCAATGACAACATATTGAAACCAATCAATTGAGTGTCAATTGCCAACAACAAGTTGAAGAGACATCAACTAATTTAATTCAACCACTACCTTCATCTACTATTCATGTAACTTATCAAAATTTGATTGCAACTATTTAACTAGCATCTCACTAAAAAGAGCTATATTTATTGCTAAGGATGCTTCTTGGGGGACAAGAGTATTAGATAATCTCTAAATAATTAAATTCTTTTTTAAATTAAATGAATGCTATTCACCACATTTGTCTTATTTTTGTTTGGGGTCATTGCCCATATTGTCAAGGTCTTAAATTTAAGACTAAAACCTGACCCAAATAAGGATTGATCTTCTCGATCATTTGTTGCAAAAACTTCATCATGCTTCTCTATTTTATCTAGAGAAAGTGTGGAGGATATATCGCAATCTAGAAGCAATAATAAACCACTATTTTGCACTAATTGCCTTCCTTCTTCTAGGGTAATCTTGTTGATAAAAACAAACCTCTTGCAACACCTTTTGAGAAACCTCATCATATTATGAAGGGTTTGCATATTATTCGTAGCTTTGTCAACCTTCTTTTGAGATTTGTTCTTTTTTAATCTCAATACAAAATAGGTGAACTCTTGTGTCTTGATAAATTCATCTGCAATCATGTATTGTGCACAAGCCAAGGCTCTTATGTCATTAGTATCATCGCTGGTGTATTTGAGATTTAACTCTGCTTTTTAGATTATAGTGGTCACCATGACCCTTGGGGGTGGACATAAGCTTATTTAGTTCTTGTTCTTCCCCAACATATAATGTTTTATGTCTCAACTACTTCCCCTTCACCTACTAGATCAATGATTTTACTCTTCTTTATAAGTTGCTCTTAAGGGAAAACAACAAATTGAGATTTCTTCTATTCAGTTGACTCACTTATTATAGGAATATAAAGTGAAATATGAGCATTGGGATACCTTTGATATGTTGGTCTTTCCTCTAACATGAGCTTTTCCGATTAATGTTTTTGTATTTTTCAACATTTGGGTGTTTTGCATAGGCATCACGTAATCTACGTGCAACTTTATCCCTTACTATTCTCCCTTCATGATGTCAATCCATTTTTCTTTAATCGATACCCAGGATAATATATTGCTTAAAAAAAAAAAGATTACATCCATAAAGTTGTCCAACAGCCTACCACTACATGGGGTCTCGCCCCTACAAAACCATCAGAACCCAAGAAAGACACTGGTCCTACAAGTCCTACCACTTCAAAAAACCACCATACAAACATACTTCCCCATCCAAAACCCGAAAAACCCAAGGGACCTACCTAACGAAACCAACCCAAGGTCTCTTCCCTTGAGAAATTCGGAATGCCCTGGATGGGGCCTGCCACATGAGTCTCCCTCCCACCACCTAGAAAGGTTCCCGACTTGCCATCTCGAAGCGAGCTGTGCTCCACAAGCTTCTGAGGAATCTGATGATGGATCAGTGGCCTCCCATCTTCATCCAATGGAGCCTCCGACCTGATTGGGGTCTTCTTACCATGTATTTTTGCTCTTTCTATCGGTCCCAATTCTCGCACAAAATTCACAACATCCCTCCACCCCTTTCTTGCGTCCTCTAGCTGGATTTTCACAGGTCGAGAAGCCAACCAGATCACGAATGGTTGCATGCCCCCCATCTCCACACCAATCCTCTGCCATGGTTCTTGCAACATCTTCAAACCTTTACCAATTTCTGCACGAGCCACCACATCTTCCAACCCACCCGACCATTTAGGTCGCAGCACCAAGGACGTTACTCGCTGCACCTCCTCCGTCGACCCACCCACCGTCAAGGCCAACGCGACGAACAATGATGAGATGTCCAGATTAGTTAGAGGGCGATAATCAGACACTAGAAATTCCTCCCCAACCATCCAACGCACTGCCCTCCAAAACACATCCCCATCAACCCTGAAAACATTCAACAACCTATTGCACAAAATTGGGCCACGGAATGCTGGCATCTGACCGTTAGTCGACAGAGAGAAATTAGCCTCCATCCTACCTCCCACCCTCGTCCAAAACCTACACACACTAACAAAGCCAATACCAAAAATTGTGAAGTGCCAGGAAACCAAGAGCCAAGTCCCTAAAATAGGTAGCGCCACCACAAGAAATAATAAATCCACGTGTAGTACCTCAAACCAAGCATCATCACCTGATCAGCCCACCAATAGCCTCCATCATCACTTCTACGCCGCCAATGCAACTTGCTACAATATCGTAGATCGTAATTCACGAGGGACATCACTTCCCACATATCCAGTGTCAAAATCAAACCACCCCAGGTTCAAAAACACAACTTGGGTTCTCTTCCTACATTTTAAGCAAATCAACCAAAATCATGAGGACATACATTTCGTAGGTCCTCAAATAAATTAAAGTTGTTATCCAAAGAACCATTTGCTCCCACATTCAAAAGCTTGTCAGCCTCTACATTTTCTTCCCTGAGAACATGTGACACCTTGAAATATTCAAACCCACAAAGAAGAAGATTCATTCTTCTAATGTGTTTGTCCAGTTGCCATGCCTCCATGCAACCCCTAGCTATCCCATTCACCACAATTTGAGAGTCCCTCTCCAGGTGAAGTTTCTTCACTCCCAACTTCTTAGCTAGAAGAATGGCTTCTATAGCTGCTTGACACTCCACTTCATTGTTCAAACCATCCACCAACCTTTTAACCCCAATGGCTAGAGTGTTTCCACAATCGTCCCGGGCTATGATCCCAACTCCTAAGACCCCAGGATTCCCCCTTGAAGCGCCATCAAAATTGATCTTAGTCCAACCCTTATCTAGCGGATCCCACTCTTGTCTTATTTCACCCTTCCTATGAGGATTAGCCCTCAAAAGCCCATTAGCGGGCTTGATGTCAATCCATTTTATTTGCATATCATTCACTTATTTAGTTGTCAAATAATTTCTTATAACATCTTCCTCATATAAAACTTCATCGATGAATGTAGGCCTCTTGATGCTCATCTTGACATGATAAATAAATCATTCAAGATCAAATATCCCTGTATGCTCCATGCTTATCTTATATTATTGTAGAATTGGATAGTTTTGATCCAACCCATATATGTTAGTAGCCACGAAATCATAAAAATTGGTAGAAGTAGGGAAGACAGATCCCTTCTTCTATCCCATCAAGTGAGCCTTAGTTGATTTTTTTAACTACCAAATTACCTCACAAAGGGGAGGTTTCCCTCTTATTTCTAACTATTTTTAGCTAGTATCTAAACTAAACTATACACACTAATCTATATTTGGGGTGTTACGCTCATCATATCCTCTTCTTTTAGTATTTTTTTTTCTGACAATAATGTTTACAACACAAACTTAAGATGATTACAGAGTATATGATTACAAGAGACATTAGCTAAATAAATAATAGTTGATATTAATTTAGGTTATACAAAATAAAAAATAAAAATGTACCAACAATTCTTAAGTAACAATGATGCAAGAGCATCCCTAGTTCTTGGCAATCTTGCATCAACCAAAAACATTTTCTTTTGTTTTACTTTTTGTTTCTAGTTTCAACATTTCTTTTCATTTGCACATCGAACCTTGCGAAGCTAGATTTTTCTTGTGGACATGTTCATCTACCTTACCCTAGGCTCACGGGATGTTTGGATCTTTTTCCGGCAAGTTATCACTTCCAGAATTTGAGATAGTTTTCTAGCCTAGAGCACTGGAACTGCTTGGACCTATTTGCTAATGGAGAATCTTACACATCTTTCCTATAGCTTGCAAAGCCTAAATTTATTTCTTCCAACATTCCTTGGCATGTGGCCAGCCTTCCCTTTGGGTCCACACATCATTCTATGTTGTTTCCAGAGGGATTCCTTTGGTAGAGGCCGACCTAGTTATTTTACACGTTTCATCTTCTTCATCGGCATTTGTTCCATCTTGGACCGATGTGAATCTTCCTTGAGCTATGAATGCCATATAAATCAATGTAATCAAGCATATATACATAAGTTTTAGGCAAGAAGATAGAGATAGGATTTCTGGAGTTGGCTCGCATTCTTGCTTGAGCCAAGATACTGAATTTGAGCATGTTTGTAATCAAGCCTGTGTGCCGAATCTTGTAAGCCCACATGTTGTCGGCTAGTTATAACTGAATTCGTGATAAATATAATTTAGATTCTACATTGCCTCCATCACATTGAGTTTTTTGTGTTGTGTTTTATTTGTTGCACGATCTGGACTGTTCTATTTGAGGACTTACTCCTATCGTGACGACACCAAACAAGGAGACTCACGTAAGAACAAAGTCTTGTGTAGCTTATCCAAATTGATCACAAGAATAAAGGTGTAATACATAAACAACTCAAAGTCTTTCGCATGTACCATAATTTAGCTACTCTAAAGTATAACATATCACAACACAAAAAGTCCAACCTATTATTGATTTACAGATATTAGGAACTTCAAATTCAGTGTTGCGGCACAAAGTCTACAAAATCATATTTGAATATCATTAAATAGATACTTTCTCCACAACGCACAATTCAATCAATATAACATAATGAAATGGGAAAGACATAATAACAAGCTCACTTCGTCCACACACTAGATCCAAAACAAAGGTTGGATGCCAATTTGCTTTCTATATTGACTAAAATCTTGATTTACAGCTTAAGCTCAAAGTCTCAAACTACTCTTCAAATCGACAATTTCCATGCATAAATTAAAGATAATTATTTACAATGAGGCTCTCTCCTTTATATAGAGAAGAGCCTTGAGCAAACATAGGAATTCTACAACTATTTTGATTTGTTCACCAGTACAATTTGATTTGATTTAGGACTTGTAATATCTTTACATGTAATTTCATATATACAAAAAGAAATGCAAAATGTCGATAACAAAATGCAAACTACAATCTAGGGAGCATAAAAATGACTAAATGTTCGAAGACGCGTCTTTTTCATCAGTGTTCTTCTTCAAGAACTCATTGAACTTTTGGATGGCAGTATATATCTTAGATTCACTGGGCCCCAGAGTATGACTTGAGATAGAAAGAACCTGTGATATTATATCCTCTATGCTAATATTTTTTTTTTATTCTTCTTTAGGATTGTTTCCAAATTATCTAACCTCACCTATAAATTCACTAACCTATCAATAAAAGATAATGTAAAAACACCTTCTCCAACCTCCTTTTGGATTAGTGCACTGAAATCTTGAACAATAGTGTCTATAGGAATAATCTTGTGATCCTCATCCAATAGCTTACAAAAGAGTTTTGAAGCCTTGTTGTTAAACTCAAGTGATTTGTCTTTACATTCTTCATGTGACTCATGTAGATCCTTTATCAATTGTTTAAGAATGTCTATGCGATGTATCATCTCCTGTATTTGTTGAATGTACATTTTTTTGGTGGGGATTACTTTGTTATCCATCGGGATTTTCAACTTAAAATCCTCAAGATTTGTACAAGCCTCAAGGTCTTTTACTTGTATTTGTTGCATGAGAAGATCAAGTGTTTGGCCCAATTCAGACTTCAGACTTTCCAATTTTTCTAGCAACTTGACTGAAGAGCTCAAGAGATGCATTCCTTGGGACATCAGCTTGTCAATCCATGCGTTGATAGCCCTCCCCTATCAACAAATCCATTCAACTTGTCTAATGACTTCCTCGTCAATTGACAACCCCACTAGTTCAATCACTTAAAAAGTTTGAGTGATTTCTATCAACGCAACAGTGATCTATTCCACCTAAAGCTTAAATTTATCTTTGATAGCCTTGTATATATTATACCTTTCAATCAATGCTTCAATTGCGGCTTGGGAATCCTCCTTAATGCTCTTATGGGTATTTTTGCATAGTTCAATCTTGCTCAATACATAATCAAAATCCTTGACTTCCTTGATTGTTTTGGTAGGTAGAGGTATGGGCACTTCTGCATACTTATTTCTTGCTTGGTCCACTTTAACCCTTGAGATAATTTTCACCCTTTTTTGTAGCTTTTGGCTTTGTAGGAATAAGTTGACAAAATCAAAGTCATCTAGGGAGATGGCTTGTTTCTTTCTTTTGGGTGTTGTGGACTATAGCCAAGGAGGAATAGTAGGATCTACTTCTACACTTACAATTGTTGTCTGAATATATGTTATTTGTTGTTATGCAATAGTTTTTACAATGGGTGTAGTGTGGGTCATAATTGCAGATGGAATTTCCATAATTGATGTACTAGGCAAAGCATTAGACATGAACTTGTCAAAATGAATGAAAGCAACATCAAGTATGGTGGTAGACACCTCTAACAAACTAGGAAATGAAGAAAGTGAACCAAAAACATTTCCTACATTATCTTGAGGGGTATCAAGGATTGATTCACTTGAAGCAAAAGAATGAACAAAGATTGTTGGAATGGCAATAGGGACTGTAGATACAATGAGTGTAGATGTAAAAATAGAAATAGTAGGTAAATATTGTATAGTAGATACAACAAAGACATAAGAGAGAGATTATTCACTAGTGACACGAGAAGTGACTATGGTAGAAATCGAGGTGGAGACCTTTAGAGGCACTTCTAGGTTAGAATCTGATTCTATTGTTGTTGGAGGGTCCAAAAGGTCCTCCTCTTAACATTCCTCTTCTTGTCCTTCTTACTCATCAACTTGTTCTAGAACCTTATCATCAACTTGTTTTTGAGCATGAGCATATGTTTCCCCTTTATCTTTCATCTTACCCTTCCCCACTATAAATTTATATTTAGTTTCTTTCTTTGGGGTAGAGGAATCCTCCTTATTATTTGTCCTCGGCTCTAGTTTATTTCTAGGGGGGCCTACAATGTCTCTTTTGATCTTGTTTTGAAGGAATTCAACTTGATCCCTTTTTTCCAGCAACCAAACATTGGTATTTGCACGAATAAACTAAAATGTTCCCCTTATGGAGGTTGAATCCTTTTAGGATCATCTAATAATTGGGAGAGGAGTGTCAACAATCTTGTTCTACACATACATAGGAACCGCAATGTATTCATTGTCTTCTGTGGTATTGGGAATATATGCAAGCTCAAGATTCTCAATCTACTCCAATGTGAGCCAACTATAATCTAGTCTTCTTACATCTTCATCAGTCCTACATTAAGCCCATATGTCCTCAATCCAATGCGCATATGTATAGCTCTTTTTGAGTTTACCTTTCATCCCTCTATAGTCAAAATATTCTCTTCTTTTGAACCTTTTCATGGTGACCTAATGCATTTCAGTTTCCATTTTTTTGGATTTATAAGATGTGGCAACTCAGTACCTACCAATAGATAAAGAAAATTTAAATTTGACTTTTTGTGCTTCTGATTGTTGACTATGCACAATCACTATTTGTTGGCTCAACTCCATAAGAACAATTTTATCACTCAATATCTTGGGAGCATGAAGGGAGATCCCTCATAACAACCAATCCTAATGTATTAGAATATGGGAAACTATAGGAACATACATGCATACTTCTTGACAATATTCTATGCATCTTCCGATACTCTTCTTTTCTCTAACCCTTTGTCAAGAGAACACATGAGTGTGCCAAAGAAAGAATCATTGACACTCCTAAAATGATTTATGCTTTTCTTCAAAGTCAATTGAGGATAGTATTTATAAATGGGAACAATCTTCCTGTCTCCTAATGTGAGATCTGGGAAACATATCATTGAGGTTGCAGCATATACCAAGTAAGAGGTCATACAGAACTTCAAGGTGGTTGTTACTAGAGACAATTGTTCACATATTGCATCACTAATAATATCTCCCCAATAAATCATGTTTCTGCCTTTCCTGATCACCTCGATGAACTAATACATCCATTCTTGAAAAATATTAAAAACTGGAAAACCTTTGACCTTACTAAGGAGAGTTATCATATCTCTGATTTATTCCTTGAAATTAGTTCTATAAAGAAACTCTGGCCACATTTTGATTTTTGGCCTAGATGTCTCAAGAAAATTATAACTTGTGCTCCACTTACATTTATTGATAGCTTTGTCATGGTGATATTGGGCTATATCTATGGTAATGTCTACATATTCCTTCAGCTCAGGACACTTACAGATTTTGTCAAAGAATTCTGCATCAAGCTTGACTATAACTTTCCCTATTGTGTCCTTGATACTCATTGTCTCTTTATCAAAGTGTGTAGCTACCACCAAGACAATTTTGGGATCTTAATCTCTAAGAAGGGTGCAACTAGATGGAAGCTATATTTACGATTGCTTGCATGTTGAAGCTCTGTGGTTGATTTTCTATCCTCTCAAGGAATTCAAACATATCAACATGTCTAATTTTTGTCTTATATTGATTACATTAGAAGACATCAAGCTCTCTGGAAACACATTCTGATACTTGTATTGCATTTTCTTACTTAGGGATGGTTCTGACAATTCAGAGGAAAACTGCAAGTTTACCTAACAAAACATCATAGAGTTAGAAAAATCAAGGGTTTTGACAAAAGTTGTAAATCGAGTTTTAAAACCTAATTTTCACAAAAGGTGATTCGAAACTTGCAAATCAGGTTTTAAAACCCAATTTGCAACTAGGAAAGGTACAAAGGAAAAATCATGCAAATTGGGTTTCAAAACTTGATTTGCACCTTGATTGGTCAATACTTGAAAGTCGGGTTTTGAAACCCAATTTGTGTGTTGGAAAAGGTGCAAAAGAAAATGTGTCAATTGGGTTTCAAAACCTGATTGATGTTTACGGAAGATCTTAAACATGTCAATTAAGTTTTGAAACTTGATTGACACACTATCAAAACAAAAGTGTACGCCAAGGTTTGTATCCCAACCTACACCCAAGGAAAAGCACCTTAAGTATGGTTTGGTATACAAAACCTAACCTACACTCAAGAGAGAGAGGGTAGGATAGGTGTTGGTCAAGGTTTAGAATTTGGCCAACACATAGAATCTGTTGATTGGATTCCATACCCCAACCAACACACAAATGTAGGTCGTGCCAAACAAGTGTTGGTCAAGTCATGAAACCCGACCAACACTCAAAGTGTTGTGCCTAAATTGAGTTTGACAACTGTGCAATGCAAAAAAAAATTATGGATGAGATCTGGGCTTAGAATCCCAAACTGCATCCTTACAAGGTGTAGTTTGGGATTCTTAACTTGAACCTCGCCCATGGTGGGTTTGATTAAAACGAAAAGGGAAGAGTTTGAATGGAAAATTTTACCCCACTCAAAAGAAACAAAATAAAAATTAACCAAACACAAAAATCTAAATAACAAAGTGATATGTGAAGAGAAAAGTGACATAGAAAACCCCCAAAAATTACCTACGAGAATGGTGGAGGAAGAAGATGAAAAAATATCTTTCATAGTCGATCCAAAAAAATACCAAATGCAAGCGAAAAGAGTAGAGGGAGACAAAAATTACTAAAATGAACAAAAGATGGGAGAAAAGAGAAATAAAAGAGTTTAAATCAACTCAAAAAACCTAACTCAAAGTTCATTTATTTCTATATGTGTGACGCTAGGAATGCATTTTGGGTTTTGAAACTCGAAATGCAATCAATTGCATTTCAGGTTTTAAAACCTAAAATGCACAAAAAGTGCTTGAGACTTGTATTTCAATTTTTGAAACCTAAAATACACGTGTATTTCGGGTTTCAAAACCTAAAATAAATGTGATTCAAACAAACAAGTTGCAAAATCAGGTTTTAACCTCAAATATATACAAAAGGAGAAAAATGACTAACTCCTAGAACTAAAGACTGACAAAAATGAAAAATTGATGTCTAATTCGATTGAGATGATTTTTGAGAGGATCAAACCACGTGTGAGAGAGACTAAAATCACCTCATAAAGTGTGCTTAGAGTTCATGGGCTACAAAATAGATAAGTTTTGTAGGCGTTATCCCACAATTTTAGTCAACTGCAAATCAAGGATAATAGCTCACTCTGACTGGGGAACTTGCTTCGATCATTCTTTGAACGTTCAATCAAAGGGAGTAGAACCCCAGAACTCTAAGTGCCTTCATATGTCCATTGCATACGGAGTCAGGCAACCAAAGATGCCAAAAGACTAAAATAAAAAGAGACAAAACTATACAAGTATGTATAAAATTGTTATGAAACTTCACCGAGTGAACAAATTTAGGTGTTGCTTGTTGTGAGGCAATGAAAAAGGAGTATCATCTTGGTATGCTAGGAGATAGTTGTTTTCACCACAAATTTGATGAATGGTGATGGACCTTTCCATAAGGAATCAAACTTTCATGCATTCCTTAGGTTCTCTTCTCTTGTCCCATAGTAGAACGAGATCCCCCACTTGAAAATCTCAAGATCGATCTTTTTTATCAAAGAGCCTCTTGACTTGGTTTTGGTGCTCCATAATGTGATCCACCACCTGCATATGTTTTTCCTTCAATTTTGAAAGGAACATATTGTGCTTACTAATGTAATCATTGAAAGTCTCATGTTCTATGGCCTCAGTCAATTTCAATGTGGGAAACTCCAAAGTGATTGGAATTTATATATTTAGACCATACGGAGATGGAATGGAGACATGCCAATTGCTCTTTTTTGGGTAATATGGTTTGCCTATAATACATCATACAATGCTTTATACCAAGACTATTGATTCTGATCCACCAACTTCTTGATTATAGTCACCAAGTTCTTATTGTTGGACTCAGTTGGACAATTCCCCTATGGGTAGTAGCTAGATGAGTGATCAAGGATGATCCTATACTAAAAAAAGAACAATATTATCTCATAGGATAAAAAATAAGTATATTTTTTTGCTAAGTATATATTGCCAAACTTGCAAATGATATTTTCCTTGATAAAATTTCACACCTCCTCTGAAGTGGCATACTTCACTAGTATGACATCCACCAACTTGGTGAAATAATTTGTTACAGTGAGGACATAATTATGCCCTGCACTAGATGATGGATTAATTGGACCAATAAAATCAAGACCCCACTACTAAAAGGGTTCCTCGATCAACACTAGCTTGAGGGGTAATGCTACTAGGCTGGGTTTTCCTACAAACTATTGACACAACTGGCACTTGTGTACCCAGTCATATTCATCTTGGAAAAGTGTGGGTCAATAGTATTTTGCTCACAATATCTGTGAGTAGTCACCGACGTTGAGAAATGTCCACCACAAGCTAAGTTGTGAATAGATTCCAACAACTTAGTTTGTTGAGATTTATCTACACACCTCAAAAAGGTATCGCCAATTCCCTGCTTGTACAAACCATTGTCCCATAGAGGACATAATTCATAGCTTTGAGCTTGAGCATTCTTTTCTCCTTATACGAAAGATGATTAGGGCATTCACCACATTTGAGGAAGTATGCAATATTAGAGTACCGCTCATTTGTTGTACTAACGAACAATACTGTAGGCACACTTTGGGAAACTTCTTCCTCACCTTTGGATGCACACTCACCTTAGCAATCTAGTTACCTTCTTGGTCCCAAAATCTTGCTATGTCAAGATGGATTTGAGTATTGTATCTGACAACAATGCAGTAACATGTGAGTTAAGAATGTAAAATCTAAAATTACTACTTTAACAATATCGTAAGCTTATTTCTCCATTAGAGAATACTTGAGCTCATGATCTTTTAGAGTATAGCTCATGAACGCTATAGGGGATTTAATCCCCTCATTGTTTTTCTGTACTATAATTATAGATACAGTTTGCTCTAAAGAATAACTATACATTATGAAATCCTTGATGTTATTTAGACAAACCAAGACCGAAGCGTGTGAAATGGCCCCCTTTGTTTCATTGAAGGAAGCTTTTCCTTTTATGCTCCAACAAAAAGTGGATTTACCTTTCATCATATCTACAATATGACGAGTTTTCTCAACAAAATTTGCGACAAATTTTCTCAAGAAGTTAACTTTACGAAAGAAAGAGTGAATCATTGTCTTTCTCAAGGGAAATGTAAGACTCTATATATATTTGACCCATTCTAGAATAATATTGATGCCCTCCTTAGATACCATATTCCCAAGAAGTTTACTTCATTCACCCCAAAAATTGACTTTTTTGGATTGAGAGAAATTTCATGTTGTCTACATCTTTCAAGCACTTGTTGGAGATGATGAAAATGATTTTGATGTTCCTTGGAGAAAACAATCAAATCATCAAGATACATTACAATTAACTTACAGAAAAAATCTTGAAAGGCTAAGTCCATTGCTCTTTGGAAGGTAGCACCAGCACTGATCAATCCAAAAGGTATCGTGTAGTATACAAGCATGCCCCAACGAGTAGTGAAGGTGGTCTTATACTGATCTTCCTCACACACCTCCACTTGGTTGTAACCAAAAAAACATCTAACATAGATAGCATCTAGGAACCTGTCACTATCTGTAAGACGATCCATTATTGAAAAAAGGATGATTATCTTTCAGTGACACCTGCTTCAGATTTTAGAAACCCACACAAATATGGATCTCCCCATTCTTCTTATGAACATAAATAATATTTGTTATACAAGTTGAATGATGAATGGGAAAAATTATTCTTACATTCAACATCTACTAGATTTCTGAAAGGATAGTACCTAAATTTTTTGGATTGTATTGCCTTTGCTTTTTCTTGTGAGGCACATACCCCATGTTGAGACAAATGTCATGGTGAACCTCCTTTTTACGAAAAAGACTTCAAATCATTGTAGGAGTAGGAAATACATCAATATTTTGTTGCAAAATCTTGACAAAGCTTTCCTTCTCTTCAGTTGAGTAACACTTTCTAATATTCACCACTTTTGGGTTAACTTCAGTTCCTAGGTTTACCTGCTCAATTTTCAAACTTGAGTTAGGCCTTGATTGTTGATGTTTCTTGACATATTGATCATTCTCATCAAAAATCCTTTCAAGGGAAATTAATCCTTTGGGAATTTATTCCCTTCCAATTGTAATATTTCTTCACCAATAACTAGATCCATTTCAGCAATTGACTCTCAAGGATGAGTATTTCTTAAGGTTATGTTCTAAGCATTATTGTAAGGAAAAGAAAATCTATCTTGAAAGAAGAGGATACAATGAACATAACACCCCAAATATATATTAGTGTATATAGTTTAGCTTAGAATTTAGTTGAAAATAGTTAACAATAAGAAGGTACACTCCCCTTTGTGAGAAGATATATAATCTCACTACAACTATGGTTGAATCTATCATTTTTTGATCAATAACATTGATTAAAAAATATTCACCCAACAGTTTTTTGGCAACTCTGCTAGGGATACGAGAACACAACCAAGAGCTCCTCACTTCGGTTGAAGTTTTCTTAGTTCTTTATTTATTGTTAATAATTTTTCGTTGTTCATCCATATTCCCTATGAAGTTTCTAACCTAGCAGAAAGAAGTTATACTCATGGACATAGAAGTCAGGGGATTATAGATCCTACATTCAAGTTGCTACATAAGCATAACTTTGATCATCTTCCTACAAGAGTCAGATCAACACTTCAACATACAAGGAGTTTCCCACTTATAAATACAAGATCTCATGTGCCTAGTGAAACTTTCAGTGTTATTAGACCTTTGGTTGTACCACAAGCACAAAGGTTTGTAATCCCACCTTTCAATCTAGTAAGAATGATCGATCAAGGTCCTTGGGGATAAAATTTTGGTCCCTTGAATTTGACTCTACCCCTTTTTCCACAAGGCTCGCAAAAGACTATTATGAATTTCTATGGAGATGGAAAGCAACACCCAGATGATCACATCACCCTTTTTTGTTAAGGAATCTGATCATAAATAGAGAAGATAACAGTCTTATTATATTTAATAAGAATGGAATTTAAATGAGATTTGATTTATATCTAAATATAAATCTGCAATAGTATTTTATAGTAATGTCAACGATTTTATTAGACTTGTGATTGCCACTGTAATTGATCGCATTGTTGAAGGTGATGATATTGTATATATATGGGAATGAAGAGTCATGCCCACGTAGGGGCATGACTTCTATGTGGCTTTATGCCACGTAGAGTCATGACCCTGCGGGGACATGACTATCTGTCTCCCCTCCATTGCATTTAACAATGACATCTTTAATTAATGCAACCGATAGTTATCAGAGTTGTTAGACTATGTCGATTTAATAAATATTATATTTGCATATATATTCGTCTTAACCACACTGCCTCATGAGCTCCCATGGAGGCAGCCATATATTCGAGTGGAGCTCTAAGCACCTGCTGACTGTTTTCTGCTGAACTAGGATATCATGGCTGATCCAGGACTAAAACAACACCTTGTTGTACTTTTATGATCAATGGAACTGCCTATCTAGTCAGAATCAGAATACCCTTGGAGTTGTATCTCAATATTTTATACTTCAGACCAAGTCCAAAAGTGCCACGCAAGTATCTTAGAATATGCTTATCCGCCATTAGGTGAATCTTCTTAGGTTCACACATGAAATGGCTTAACACATTAGTAGCATAACAAATATCAGGGCAAGTGTTTACTAGGTACATAAGAGATCCAATGATTTGTCTATAGTATGTAGGATCTGTAGGTTCTGAGTCTGCTACTTCACTTTTGAGCTTATGAAGATTTATTTCCATTAGAATGGAGAGAGGTTTACAATCTATCATACCAAATCTGGTTAGGATATCAGTGATGTATTTTCCTTGATTTAGGAAAATATAGTTCTCTTTTTGCCATACTTCTAGGCCCATAAAATAGTGTAGTAGACCTAGATCTTTCATATCGAATTCAGCCACAAGATCTTGTTTGCATTTTGCAATGAGGTGATCTTCTCCTATTATCAACAAGTCATCAACATAGAGAACAAGTATTAACATGTTACCATCCAATATTTTGAAATATATGTTAGAATATTCTTCATTTTTGAAATATCCTAGTTTGGAGAGATAACTGTCTATCCTTCTATACCATGCCCTGGGAGCTTGTTTAAGGCCATAGAGAGATTTTTTAAGTCTACACACATAGAGGTTTCTATCCAATGTAGCAAAGCCTTCAGGTTGTTCTATGTATACTTCTTCTTCAATAATACCATTCAAAAATGCGGTCTTTACGTCCATTTGGTGTATTTTCCCCTTTTTGGAAGCTGCAATGGTAATTATTGTTCTCATAGAAGTATATCGAGCAACTAGAGCAAATGTCTCTTCGTAATCGATTCCAGCCTTTTGAGAGAAACCTCTGGCAATGAATCTGGCTTTATGTTTTTCAATACTACCATCTGGTGCATATTTCATTTTGAATAACCACTTTGATGAGACAACTGATTTGTCTTTTGGTCTAGATACAATATTCCAAACATCATTCTTTAATATAGATTGGTATTCCTCAATCATTGTTTCTTTCCAAGCTTGACATGTTAAGGCTTCTTCAACATTTGATGGTTCAGATTTTGTAAGTTCGGTCATGAGTGCAACATAGCATGATTGACTTCTTGTTTTCTTATTCTCTTTGAAGATTTCATCAGGTTCCACATTATTTTCTTCAATCATCTTTCTTGCCCATAGTGGTCTTTTCTTATTTTTAGGATTTTCAGCAATCTCAAAATTAAGTGATTGAAGTTCCTGATTTTCTATGCTATTCTCCCTATGATTCTCAACTGTAAGATTTTCATCTGATTCTATGATTTGATCATCTTCTGTACTTGGGGAGAGTTTATAAGAAACATCTTCTTCAAATTTGACATCTCTACTGATTTCAATAGATCTTCGTCTTGGAATATAGACTCTATATCTTTTAGTGGTTTCACTGTAGCCAACAAATATACCTTTCTTCTCGGAGGGTTCTAGCTTGGTTCTCTTTTCTTTAGGAACGTGAATATACACATGGCAACCAAATATTCTTAGATGGCTTAAATCTGGTTTATTTCCTGTAAAGGCTTCTTTAGGTGTTATATTCTCTAGGATTGAATCAGGGCATCTGTTTTGAATATACACAGTTGTATTTGAGGCTTCAACCCAAAATGAGATATGTAGATTTTGATCATGCATCATGGCTTTAGCGGCTTCGATGATGGTTCTATTTTTTTTTTTCTGCGACTCCATTCTGTTGAGGATTATAAGGTACAATACACTCCCTCTTAATCCCAACAAAAATGCAGAATTCTTTAAAATTTTCGGAGATGTATTCACCCCCATTATCTGATCTTAGAGTCTTTAGTTTCTTTCCTGTTTGATTTTCTACTAAGGCTTTAAATTCTTTAGATTTTGATAATACTTCATTTGATTCCTTGAGTTTTATAAAATAGATCCAAGTTTTCCTAGAGTAGTCATCAACAAATATCACGTAATACAAGAAACCCCCTAGTGATGGTAATGGCATTGGACCACACAAATCAGTGTGGACAAGTTCTAGTACAACCTTTGATTTGTGTTCACTTGAGGGAAAGGGCCTCTTTGAGTTCTTCCCTAGAGCACATCCCTTACAAGTTCCAACATGATTAGTTTTTAGGTTTGGTAATCATGTGGTAATCTTTACTATAGAAGGTAGGGCACTAAATTGAAGATGTCCTAACCTTCTATGCCAGATTTCATTAGAGTTTGATACTTCATGGTTTAGTGCTTGTTTTTGAATATTACATAATTTGTATAAACTACCATCTCTAGATCCTATATGAATAACATTCTTTATATTAGAATTTTTAGGCCAGAATAGAACTTTATCTTCATGGAAGGTGACATGATATCCTTGATCAACTAGTCCTAAAATAGAGACTAAGTTTCTTTTGATACCTGGTATAAAAAGGACATCTTTTAACTGTAGTGTAACCCCTGTTCTTAATTGAATTGAGAAGGTCCCAACTCCTTTCACTGGATAGGTAGAATTGTCTCCTATTGTAACTTCTTCAGTTGAGTGGCCTTCAAATGTTTCGAATTGATCTCTAAATCCGGTTATGTGATGAGAAGCTCCACTGTCAATTATCCACATGTTTGTTTGAGTTTAGTTCACTTCATAAAGCTAAGAAAAATAGAGGATTCTCTATTTCCTTAACTTCAGCTATGGTTGCTTGAGCTTTCTTCCTTTCTGGATAGAATCTATGAGTGTGTCCAAATTTATCACACTTGTAGCATTGAATCTTGGAGAAGTCTCTGCTTGTGTGGTTATTTCCTCTTTTCCATTTGAGCTTCCTTTTATTCCCTTTGTTTCTTGTGTTAGCATGTAGTGCTTGAATTTCTCCCTCTTTGTTTGGACCCAATCCTCTTGTGATTAGTTGAGATTCTTCTTGAGTACAATCATTCTTGAGTTGATCAAACTTTGGTAGTGTCGAACGAGCATTGATGCCTTGAATGAAGGATTCCCAACTGGATGGTAGTCCCTTAAGTGCTATTAGAGATAGCTCCAAGTCATCTACATTATTTCCAATAGTTGATAATTGGTCTTTCAACTTTGAAATCCTCGTGAAATAAGATGTAATTGATTCTCCTTTGTTCATGTAGATATGCATTAATTGTTGTTTTAAGGTGAGCAATTTGCTTGCATTATTTATTTCATATGAATTTGAGATGGTTTTGAACATATCATAAGTTGTAGTAAGTTTTGATATGGTTGGAAGAATGTGGTCTTTAACAACGTCAATTATGATTTTCTTAGCCTTGTTGTTGTGTCTTTTCCAGGTTGTTTTCTCTGGCTCATCTTCAGGCATCTTAGTGTCTTCTTCAATGTATGCATCTAATTCGAGTTCTTGAAGAATTGTTGTTATTCGAATTCTCCATGAGACAAAGTTGGATGCACCTTCAAGTCTATCCTCCACTCTAACACTGTTCACCATGATTTCTTTCCTTCGCTTCTAACTGCAAGTCTGAAAAAAATAAAATTGTCTCTCTTTTTTTTTATTATTTCTCTTCCAGCTTGGCTCTGATACCATGTTAAGGAATCCGATCAGAAATAGAGAAGATAATAGTCTTATTATATTTAATAAGAATGGAATTTAAGTGAGATTTGATTTATATCTAAATATAAATCTGCAATAGTATTTTATAGTAATGTCGACGGTTTTATCAGACTTGCGATTGCCCCTATAATTGATCGCATTACCGAAGGTGACGATGCTGTATATATATGGGAACGAAGAGTCATGCCAACATAGGGGCATGACTTCTATGTGGCTTTATGCCACGTAGAGTCATGACCCTATGGGGACATGACTCTCTATCTCCCCTCCATTGCATTTAACAACAACGTCTTTAATTAATGCAACTGATAGTATCAGAGTTGTTAGACTATGTCGATTTAATATATATTATATTTGCATACGATTTTATATATATATATATATATATAGAGAGAGAGAGAGAGAGAGAGAGAGGAGAGAGAGAGAGAGAGGAGAGAGAGAGAGAGAGAGAGAGAGAAGAGAGAGAGAGAGAGAGAGAGAGGAAGAGAGAGAGAGAGTGAGAGAGAGAGAGAGAGAGAGAGAGAGAGAGAGAGAGAGAGGAGAGAGAGAGAGAGAGAGAGAGAGAGAGAGAGAGAGAGAGAGAGAGAGAGAGAGAGAGAGAGAGAGAGAGAGAGAGAGAGAGAAGTGTTCAATCCGAAGGAAGCTACACACTTAACATTTTTTACATTACTTGTGGTGTTCTTGGTGTAGAACACAAAGATGTTTTAGTATGGTTATTTATTAAAACATTACAAGACGTTGCAGCAAATTGGTTCTATCATTTAGCACCTCGATCTATCACTGATTGACAAGAACTCAAAGTGCAATTTGAAGCAAGATTCAAGCTAGCTGAAGATGCACATGCTCTATTGACTGAACTCACTCAGATGAGAAAGGAGCCAAATAAGCCTATGTAAGATTTTATTGCAAAGTTTAACAAATTGAAGAATCAGATTCCAACTATGGCTCAACCCACTCTTGAAAAATCTCAAGTGTTTCTTCATTAATTCTCAATTGCCAGAAGTGAGTCTCTTATTGAGAAGGGCAGTTCTGAGAGATCTTGCAGCTGATCAGACCCTAGAAGTTAAGGTCGAAGATGACTTGATCCTTACTGGAAAGGTAAGAAAAGACCCTAACAAGTCTAAGGAGAGTACATATTTGGAATCTACTTTGTCAAATACAATTGATCCTATGGTGTAGAGACTAGCTAATGAAGCGTTAGCTCTTAAGAAACAAATATCATAAGGGTTGTTTTCCACTCCTTACAAGGATATTTTGTGGAGGACTTATCTAAAAAATGCTTCCAATTATGCTGCAAGGAATCAAACAAGTTGCCTCCCCCTTCGGAGAGCCTCACTCTTGAAGCACACCTAATTAATGCAATAGTGGGCTATTATGAAGCTGAGAAAAGTGATCCACAATAATTGGAACATCATTGACAAGATGGTGCCAATCTCTTCCAAGAGGAAGATGTTGAGTTAGCTGGCAATTCTAATATATGGTCCATACAGTATGAAGAAGATGAAGGCCAAGAGGAAGACCCTTAAAAGGTGAAGCCTATGTGATGTTTACTTGTTCTCAAACACAAAATCAATCGAATCAACAAGCTATAAACAAATCCAAGGCCAAAGATGGCTCTCAATTGCTAGTTACTATTTCCAAGAGAGTGGCTCCTTTACCTACTCTACCAAAGGATTTGGTGGGAAACAAATAAGTAAGCAAACTAGATCCTCTCGTTTTTTTAGCTACACCTAGACCTAGTGTCCACATCTCTAAGCCCCAAATTGATAACACCTCATCTTCCTTGGAAACGCCATATCAACCTTTATTAACCATGCCAAGAAGACAAAAATCCAAATGTCAGAGGTTGAATACCTCTAAGCCAACCTTGATCAATTTGATAGAATGGCTAAATTTTTCAAAGAAAAAGAGGTTCTCCTGGTTCAAAAATCCTCTGAGAATGATCTTGTTGATGTTCCATCATTCATTCCTAGGAGGATAGATCCCTTTTATATTTCTTTATTGATTGATGGTTTCAAACTTAGCAATTGTGTTGTTGGCTTAGGAGCTTCTAACAATGTTATATCATCCAAAGTGGCTAATGCCTTAGGTCTAACGTTGACCAAGACCTTTGGTAAGTGTTTGTCATAGAGAATAATAAAGTACCTCTCATTGGCCAAATTAAGGATGCTCAATTTACCTTTGTTTCTTTTCCAGACAAGAGAATCAAAATGACAGTCCTTGTAGTGAATGTTCTAGCTTCTTATGGAATGTTGTTGGGATGCAATTTCTGTAAGGATGTGGGCGACGAGATCAAAATGGATTGGATGAAGGCTATAAAACCCATTGAGGGTGTTATACAAAAACTACTTCTTGAGAGGGAAGCCAAGTTTCCAGTCACTAAGTTTGATGAACAAAAGGCACTAATTCTTTTTGAGTCCTCTAGAATAGGTATGTATTTTTTACACACTGATGAAGCTTCTAGCTCTACTAATGATGAGGATAGTGAAGAATAGGTGAATGATGTTGCTGAATTTCTTTCTTAGGAAGTTTCAAGTTTTGATAATGCCAGCACAAGGAATTCTAATGATGTCTGGACTCTAGATTTCAACAACCGTTGTTCCATTGTTGGTTCAGGAGTAGGGATTGTTCTCATATATACTGAGGGAAATATTTTCCCTTTCCCTTTTCAATTGCAATTCAGCAATACTAAAAATACAACTGAGTATGAGTCATTATTGCTAGGTATGGATGTTGCCTTTAAGAAGGGAATCAAAGAATCTCCATGCCCAGGGTGATGCTAAGCTTGTCGTTTGTTAGGTAGGAAATTTTACTAGGCAAAGAACTAGAGGTTGAACCATTACCACAATCTCATTTGGGATTGCATTGAGGATTTCAATGCATTTAATATTTTTGTGGTTCCAAGAGAATATAATGACAGGGGTGATTCTCCAGTGGTATTAGCTACTCTCCTAGTGCCTCACAAGGATTTCCACGAAGATAAGTATACCATTGAATTGTTGTTTTGACCTAGTGTCCTCGACAATTCTGATAATTGGTAGGTTTTCAATGATGACCAACTAATTATTAATTTCTCGGAGACTTTATGTTGTGATTTATTATACTTTAGAGTAGTTAAATTGTGGTACATGTGAAAGACTTTGAGTTGTCTGTATTATTACACCTTTATTCTTGTGATCAATTTGGAGAAGCTATGCAAGACTTTGTGCTTACATGATTTTCCTTGTTACTTAGGAATCAATGGTACATTTTTGGTTACTCTTTTGTATAACCTAATTTTATATCAGCTATTATTGCTTTAGTTAGTGTCTCTTGTAATCATATACTCTGTAATCATCTTAAGGTTGTGTTGTAATCTTTATTGTAAGGAAAAGAAAATCTATCTTGAAAGAAGAGGATATGATGAACATAACACCCCAGATATATAGATTAGTGTATATAGTTTGGTTTAGATACTAGCTGAAAATAGTTAGCAATAAGAAGGCAACCTCCCCTTTGTGAGGAGAGATATATTCTCAATACAATTGTGGTTGAATCTACGATTTTGTAATCAATAACATTGATTATAAAATATTCACCCAATAATTTTTTGGCAACGCTGTTGGGGATATGAGCACACAACCAAGTTCTCCATGTTTTGGTTAAATTTTTCTCAGTTCCTTATTTGTTGGTAAGAGTTTTTGGTTGTTCATCCATATTTCTTGTGAAGTTTCTAGCTTGACAAAAAAAAGTTATACTCGTGGACAAAGAAAGGGTATTATAGATCCTACATTCGAGTTGCTATGAAATCATAACTTTGATCATCTTCCTACGAGAGCCAGATCACCACTTAAGCGTATAAGGAGTTTCCCACATACAAATACAAGATCTCTTGTGCCTAGTGAAGCTTCCAGTGTTATTAGACCTTTGGTTGTATCACAAGTACAAAGGTTTATAATTCCACCTTTCAAACTAGTAACAATGGTTGCCCAAGGTCCTTGGGGACAAAATTTTGATCCCTTGAATTTGACTTCACCCCTTCATCTGCTTCCAGAAGGCTCACAAAATAATATTTTTAAGTTCTATGGAGATGGAAAGCAACACCCAGATGAGCACATCATTTCTTTTTACATTTCTTGTGGTGTTCATAGTGTGAAACACAAATAAGTTTTAGTAAGGTTGTTTATTGAAACACTACAAGGCGTTGTTGCAGATTGGTTCTATCATTTAGCACCAAAACTATAAATTACAATGACGTAAATGCACTTTTTATTTACTTTAAATGGCATATAATTGAATTGGCAACAATCAATTTTACCATTACTACTTGCATGCTCAAAAAAAGTGTCTACAACTAACAATTGTAGAGTTTGAATGTGTACCATTGATTTTGGCTTAGCATGACAAGATTTATGGCTTTGAACTAACTTGATTTGAAAGATCCATTGTGTACATTGAAAATTATTGACCAATCACAAGTTTCCATGTGAGAAACCACTTTTCTATTTCACCATATAAAAAATCTTTTAGCACCAAAACTAGACATTACAATGACCTAAATGCACTATTTATTTACTTTAAATAGCCTATAATTGGATTTCTAACAATCAATTTTACCATTACTACTTGCATGCTAAAAAAAAGTGTCTACAACTAACAATTTTAGAGTTTGAATGTGTACCATTGATTTTGGCTTGGCATGACAAGATTTATGGCTTTGAACTAACTTGATTTGAAAGATAAATTGTGTACATTAAAAATTATTGACCAATCTCAAGTTTCCATGCAAGAAATCACTTTTGTATTTCACCATATAGACCACATAGATTAGCTCTGCCTTTTGACACATGTCATCAAACTACGCACTCACACTCGCTATTAGGTCCCTCGTTTTTGACACCAAGAGCTTACACATGATCATCAAGTGGATCACACTATCTCCTTACCTTTGTGAATATCAGTGGGGACATGACATTTGGCACCAAATCACAATAGTGTAGCACCCACTAGGATCTAGCAATTGATCCTTCATGCTAGCACATGACCAATTAGGGACTACTTGGCTAGAAAAATCTTCAATCAACTTTGATGAAGATTGGGGCCCACTAGATAGTGGTAATATAGTGTGGCAATGCAACTTTGGCTGAGTACAGATCTTTGGAGCCTATGAGCACACACTAAGTTTCCAAGTGTCATCATGATGCAACATCACATATAACTTGTCAACTTAGAAAAATACATGAAAAATTAAAAGGAAATAATGCATGCTTATCACTAGGTTGATGGGGCTAATAACAAATGTCAATTTAATTTTTGAGTTCATAACTCAATGACTAACAATGGATGATTGCAAGTCACTGATAAATTAGAAGTAAAAGGGTAATTAGAGATTAAGTGACTGCTAGGGTTTTTTGACACTTAGCCACAATGCAAGACCATACAAGGCTTAAAAGACCTAGAAAAATATAGGATGCTGCTAAGTCCCTTAGTGTAAACTTAAGTAATGTGATTAAGACTCTCTCCAGGTAGGCTAAAAGCTAAATAGTTTGATAAAGTCACTATTTACACCAACATATTTATATGGCTAGTCATGGGTAAAATGGTATGACTAGCAAGATGAATAACCTCCAAAATTTAGAAAGCAAAAAATATAGAATTTGTGACTCAAACATCTCATGCTTTGCAATATCAAAACACTTCAAATATCTTCATTCTTATAATGCAATGGTGGCCTTTGAATGAAACCACACTAATCTAGTGAGGGATTATCTTTCAAATCCAAAATTAGAAATCTTGAGAAGTTTTTCATCCTTAGAAGATTGTAGAAGAACTCGACAACACAACAATACCATTCAATAACATGTCTCCAAAATGAGCCCCAACACCTTTTTATATAACTTTTACGAGATAATTATACAATTTAAATAAATAATAATTCACTTTATTACCCTCACAAAGGCCTTTTTTGAAATAATAATTTTTTTGTGTGTGCAAGATCCCCTTTATCTATGAATCCAACTTTTAAAACACTTAATCACCTTTCCAATGAGCTATTGCACTAAGTTGGCCTTTTATTATTTCTCAACATTAGACAACACTAGTGAAATACTAATTAATAACTCAATATCTCACCCAAATTGTGAAAAACACTCAAATTGTACTGGATTCAAACTTTGATCATACCATCATGAATCTAAAGACTTGGGATAATGACTAGAGTCAACTAGATGATTTATTAAAAATAGAATACTCATCCAAGAAGTTTGGAGAACACATAAAAGTCAAAAATTGATTTTGAAAGCTATCACTAGATTCATTGGGCTTACTGAGCTCATTGTCATAAACCAAAGTCACTATTGACCAACCTTGAGATTCCAAGAAGCTTGGAGTTCTTCCCAACCCACCAAGAAGCCTTTAGAAGAACTTCAATTGCTAAAATTCAAAACATTACATAACTTAAATACCCTATCATAAGATTAAAATATTATTTACTAATGCATAGATAATATTTAAAGTCTAGGCATTTTTTTTTGCCAAAATAATGTTGAGGTGTGTTTGAAGGTCTAGCTTATGTGATTGTTATGGTATTGTAAGATTTTATCTTTCCCCACTATAATTCTTTAGATATTGTTAAAACAAAATTGTTAGATCATTAGAATTTGGTATCTCTATAGTATCATAGGCTAATAAGGTGTTTGTAACATTTTGAATACAAATTAATTGCAATCAAAATATCCAATATGTAGTTGAATTCTTTGTGTTAATTGATGTATAGAAATATTTTGTTCGTTACAGAAAATTAATTACCTAGTTTTCTATATGCTATTTTTTATAGGAAAATCTTGATGAAGGATTTGCTCCTATAATCCAAATTTTATATTCTAATAATATAGTGAATCTTAAATGTGTGTAATGAATTTATTCAAGCTATTAATCTAGATATATTTTCAAGTGTATTAATGTTTTGTAATTTCTAGTCATATCATTACGATTTATGAAGGAAAATATTTTATGATATTTCTACCCGCTTGTTCATATATCACCTTAGCAATAGCTTTAAGAATACCATTTTGAAGAGTAATGCATGAAGTAGATAATACTTTATTTTTTCCTTCACATAGCTTGTATATAATAATTCTTTATTCCTTTGTAATTTTTTTTCATGTGTTGCATAAGTGATACCTAGAAGAGTAGTAATTTTTACATTTTTTTCTTAATAATTTATTATAGTTGTAAAGATAACTCAAATGGTATCATGATAGGTATTTTGTGATCATAACTCAAACAACAACACATTAAGTATTGTGATGAGGATACATATAACAAAAATAGTTATTATTGTGGTGATACCTTATTAATAATATGATAGGTAATGTTTTGACAATATCTCAAATAGTAAAAAGAAAGGTATCATTGAAACAACACCTCAAATAAAAATTGACCAACTCTTTCTTACTAAGGTTCTGCCAAACACACATTTTGTGCAATTTGATGCCATGCCCTTGTATTCAAAGAAATTTATTTATATACGTTTATCATCCCTTCATATTCAAGTATCTTATTCAAATACCATTTACATTATAAGGAACAACACTTCAATTTGGTGCACTAAAATGGATCTAGATCTGTACATTCATTCTACAACATTTGCATGATTGCGATATGTTATCTTCAATCATTCGAGTGAGATTTTTTGAGTCTTGAACTAGAAAAACATGTCCTCTTACAACATATTGACAAACCTCCAAAGGCACTTTTAATTATCTCTAGCCTCAAATAGTAGAAATATAGAGACAAATCAAGCACAATAAGATGAAGATTATAGATTGGTCTGAAACATTTCCATGGATACATAACACTTTCATATAGGCACATAAAAAGTGGAAGCAAACCAAACACAACAAGAATCACGATTAAACAACACTCCAATTTATTTTTGTGGGAACATGACACTTCCATGACATAGATCTGACCATGATCTACTAATTCAACCTCTTATAGAGAATACATATTATTTAGATCCTAAAGCAAGACAAAAATAATGATCACACTTTTTTAAATTTAAAACATTCAAAACTTAAAATCATAGCAAATTTTATTTATCCTCAAACCTAACATTAATTATATTTATTTTTATCCATTCTTTTTATATTTTAACATTTATTATTTTTGAATACATATACCCTTAAATTATTCATTAATTAATTTAAATTTGTCGTGAGTGTGAAGTAGGATACCTGCAACTGCAACACAAACACTCAATATATCATTATAAGCATGGTTAGCAAATTGAAATCAAGTGAAAGATAAACCATGGCAAAGCGACCTATCACCTCCTAATAGATGCGAGTGTGAATTTGCTCTCAGATCTAGATGAGAAATCCCAATGACTTGACTACACTAAGACAAAGGATTTAAAATGATATGATGTGCAAGCTAGATGAATGCATGATTAAACTAGATTGATCCAAGAAGCTAATTATGCTAATGATATGCATGATTATGCTAAATGATAGATGCAATTAAGCTAGATGAGAGATTGATTATGCTATATGATTAAGAAATTATACTAGAAGATGATCAAATTAAACTAGATCTAAGATGAAATAAATGATAACAATGCTAAACTAGAATTCTAGAAATGATATACCTATAATAACAATGCTTGCGATGGGATCTTTTGTGCTCCAAAATGGGGGATATTTATAGGATTTCCAAGGCCAGGGGTGAGGTGACAGGAATCAACGGTCAAGATTAAGTTTGAAGATATCAAGGGTCAAATTGGAGGAGGTTGGAGAAGAGGTTGGAGGGAGGGACACTTGTCATCTTTGTGGTGACAAGTGTCAAGGAATCTTGCTCACAAGAGGGCAAGTGTCCAAGGGAGGAGACATGTGGCATAAGTGCCATGTGTCTCAAGGGGAGAATATCCAACCCATAAGAGGTTAGGATGTGCAAGATAGGATATGGTTAGTTAAACTCAGGATTAGGTGGAATGGGTTAGGTTAGGTGGTTAGAAGTTAGGAGGCATGTGGGAAATTTGAATTTAAAATTTCAAATAATAGGAAAAAGGCTAATTAACTTTCAACAACTCATAAATTGATTTGTTTTAATTAATTAGGGGATTAAAATAAATGAATTTAATGGGGGGAGGATTAATCAATTTAGATTAATTAATCAAAGGGAACTATTGAAATGAACTTATTAAATAAATCCTTAGATTTATTAATTAGCAGATGAATGGGGAATTTAATCAAATTGCTAATGAATTCAATTAAATTGGGAAAGGGGATTAATTAAATAATTGCTTATTTAATTAATTATCTTCAGACCATTTTTAGGTGCATACACAATTATTTTAGGGTTATGACATCTTATTAAATTAGTCTACAGTAAGCTAGGGAAAATGTATTTTCCTTTTCAATTGATTAAGCTAAATTCCACATAAAAGTCATAAAATGCATAGTCCAATTACAAATTCTCATATTTTGACTTTAAAAAATGATCTAATGAGAAAAAATTTACCATATGATCTTGCATCCAACTACCTTGTAAATTAATTAGTCAAAGCAAACCGAAAAAAACTAGACTTCAAAATATATGCATTCACCTATTAGACAATCCCGAAATTTAGAATAAAATAAAAAATAAAATAGAATAAAATATATATTTTTAAAATTCCATGAAGCCAAAGATGGTACATATGATAGTAGACCATGTCTCTCTAGAACTATTACTAAAAAAATTGATCATAAATTCCTCAATTTTCCTGATCATATTTTCTTAGATATAATTTTTTTAGTGTGGGGCTTTAAATGAATGAATGAATGAATGCTTTTAATAACTTCCACGAGATCAAACGACCTATGGAATTGACGACTAGTCAACAGTACAAATAAGTTCGAAAGTTCAAAAATAAAAAAGATCGATAACACCATGCCTATTTAAGCTCCTTTTCCTTATGTATCTTAATTCTTCTACTATGTATCTTGATCAAATTATCTACAATTTTCATCATCCTTTCTTCTTCAAACAAGTTATTCAAAAAATCTACATTTTGAATCTGAATTTAATTGATCTGGATATCATTTTAAGCTGAACACTCCATGATGTAATTCCATTCTGTCTGCACCATTTCTAAAATACAATAGCAACATCTTTTATCTGCCTACTTTTTTAGGGATCACCCACCTTTCAATGTGACACTTAATTTGGTCATATATGACATTGAAGTGTTAGATATAATGTTCTTTTCCTTCCAAATTACCCATTTTAATTTTTCCATTGATAATGACACTCACTCTTTTATGTTAATATTCTATTTATTCATTCACTTGTCATTTCATTTCATTTTTCATCCATATAACTCTAGTGGTGAGATTTTGTAACTCTCTAAATTCTCTTCTCTTGAAATTTTGAACCAACAAGACAGCTCCATATTGTCTAGCCTTCTTAGATAACTTAGCAGCAGGATCATAGCCAAAATATTACATATTTGATGGAAATACAAAATAAGCTTCTATTTTAACAATAAATTGCTTCTCTGATCAACTGCCACTGCTGTACAAAAGCATACACAGTGGAAAGGCTCAAATATTCCCCCCCAGCAAGATAGGCATCGCAATTTATTTGGCACTTGCTTCCTTGTTTGAATGCGAGCAGAAATGGAAGAAGAAGAAGGAATGATAGGGCCGGGGCCTCCTCTTCCTCCTCCTGCCCGGCCCAAGCGTCCTCTCCAGTTCGAGCAGGCTTATCTCGACTCTCTCCCTTCTGCACAGATGTCAGTTATTTTTGCCCTGGTTTTGCTTATTTAAGTGGCTTTGATATAATCAAACCCGCTCCTTCGGTTCTGCTATAATGGGGCCTTAATTCTTTTGTTTTCTTAACAATTTTCTAAAAATAATTATAATTTTTCTTTGCCTTCTGAGGTTAGCTAGGACGAAACCTTTTGAATAAAAACTTGTCTTAAATTTGACCTGGCAGTAAATTTGATTGAACTACATTCTTAAGAGTTTAAACTTAAGTCACATGTCACTTGTTTTCTAAACTTTTTTCTGTCTTTTAAAACTACATTCCGAAGCTTTTAAACTTAGGTAACAGTCTTGATGCTTTTTTGATTGGCAAGTTCCCAGTGCGTAGTGTTTGATTCCATGACCAAGGGGTATCTCTTGCATCCGATTCATCCTTGACGTGCATCCGATATCGATGTATTCGAGTCTCTTATGGTTAGAGTGAAAGGAATTTAGTGATGTGTTATGTCTAGAGATTAGTAGTTATAAATAAACTGTGCACAACCTTTAGTTTGGGGATGCCAAGTGTAAATGGTTCTATTGGCTTGACTTATTTTGGAAAACGATTGAGCTTTTGTGTGCACAGGTTATGGCGATATAGTCTATTAAATCGACTCCTGGCATAAACCTTACACTGTAACCTATAGAGTTAGTAGCACGACCTTACTTTAGGTTTCAGTTGACAAAGAACTCAATCGACTTGGATGCAACAACCCCAAAGTCTAAATTTCTGTTTAGCCTGGGTACATGTGTAGGTTTTGCATGTGGTTGGAGATAAAATTACTACTACCAAAATCGCAGATTTATTTTGAGGAAGAACGGAGATTACATTGCAGATAAATTTGGCTTTCTTTTTGAAAAAATTGTAAATTCTGATATTTTTTCTTTTAGAAAGTAATTTATAAACAACTCAAAAAAATGCATAGGATGCATAAAAAAAGAAGATTTTTCAGTAAAGAAATTAGATCAGGGCAGGGGAGTTTGTTGGCTAGAGTTAAGTAGAAGTGTAAGGGGCCACTTTGGCCTGGCTTTGAGTTTTTGTAATCAAGTTTATTTTTATTTTTAAATTGGAGAGTGCGACTACTGTTTAAGTCAGAAGACTGCATAGGACAGGGGGTACAAAGTCTCCTGGTATTTGGAGCATCTTCATACCTGTCGATGGTACTTGAGCAGTGTCGCTCAGTTTCATTGGTTGGTGAGCTTGGGCTTTCTATCTTGCTAGTCACCACGTCAGGGAACGATATTTCTCTCACCAAAATCCATTCTCATGTTTGTTTGGATTGGCCATCCATCTTATTTGTCTGTTTTGTAGCATTGGTTTCCTCCTCCAGTGGAACCACTGAATACACGTTCTTGTTTGACTTCTCTTGTTATCCTTCAGAACTCCTTTTCCCTTTCAATCTTATACAGAGCTCTGAGCAACCTCTGCAATTTCTCCACGCAGTCTTCCACTTTCTCAAACCATAGTCTTACGATTGTCAGGTGGCAGACTTAACTCATCACTTTGACAACCGAGCGACAAAAGGATCTTTGCGACTATGAAGTAAATGATGGAGACACCCTTGTTGGACTGATCGTTCTGTATGTCTTCATAGCTAGAGCTTTTTAGAAGCATGAGAAGCGCGTTCAGGAGGTAATCTACCTTACGCCTGTTTTCTTTTTAACGCGAACCTTTTTTGTAACTTAAAAAGCGCTAAAATCTGAAATTTGAATTTTGAGCTAGAAATTGGAAACAAAACTGAAATTTTCAGTTCTAATTCCTAACAGGAAGCTCTATTTTGGCTGGTAAAACTTTGACCAAAAATCTGAAAACTGCAGCTCTGCTACCTACAAGGTTATCAACTATAGGGTAGAAACTAGAAACGTAAAGCCCGAAAGAGTAAAATCAAAATTTTAACTCCAAACTGCAGAAGTAGAGAAACTGAAAGTTTGAATGCTCAAACAAATCTGAAAATTCTGAAATCACTGTTGAAATTTATATCTGAACACAAAATCTGAAATTCAGAATATGTAGTAAGCCTAAAATGTCGAAAATGGTATATACTTTGTGTCAGTATTTTAATTTATTGCTTTAGGATAACACAAAGCGTAATGTCATGTAAGGATAAAACTTTATTCATTAGAAGGGGAAGCTCCCTTGCAAAAAAAACAAAACTAAACCCTAGAACCTAAGGAAATGAAGTTTTTTTGGATTTTGAGCCTGCATTGCAAACAAGCTAAAGACTTATCCTTTTAGTTCTTGGGCAGGAGCAGAAGGCTTATCAGCACTTATACGGAGTATGAGAGATAATTATGTCTTTTCTTTAAACTATACAAACACTCACATTGTATAGCTAAAAGCAGAGACTAGAAAACGCGAGTGCAACATAGCAACATAAAAGATAGAATTGGATTACACACAAAAAGGCTAAGCAAATTGAATGGAAGGAATCACATACAATGCTACAATCACCAAAATGGATGGTTCTATGCCTATTATCAACTCTTCCTCCTGACCTGAGGCCAATGTTTCGATTAAATGAAGGTTTAGTGATTACTTGGGATCTCAGTGAACTTTATCAAACAGTTATACATTGAACAAATATTCTTTCACAATTTATAGATGAAATTCACAATACAAAGCTTTAATTTTTCAATAAAAGCAAATTGATTTACTTAAACAACACATACACAAGATCTCACAAAAGTTTGAACAATAATCTCAGCAGAAAACAGACGTAAAATTACCATTTGAAAATGTAAGTGCTGAACAGTTATTCATAAGTGTTTATGATGTTTTGCACGCACTTATTCAAGATTAAAAGAAAAGAAGCATCCTGAAGTTTCTACGTCATCAATAGTTTGCTTGCACACAAAGCAAGCCTTAAATACAATATTCTATTAAACTACATTGTTTAAAATAGATCACCTTTGAATAGATCTTTTAGAAGAGCATCTTGAAATAGCTGTCTCCAAAAAATAGCCTTAGCCAAAAATAGCTAGTTTGATTTTGGTAAGTTCATCGGAGCGATTCTGATGCAGCTTCCCCATTTTGAGCATGGTAGATCCTCTAAAGAAACATGATACAGAGCATCACTCATAATTATCCTTACTCACGTTCCAACTGGGGAGTTAAGGATTAGCTATGTTTGGCTTTTAATTTTTGTCTGCTGTTTCGGTTTTGTTCAGCTGCCTTTTACTTTTGTGACCACTGTTTTTGGCTTGGTCTTTTTTTAGGTTTTGTGTAGTGGTCTGGGCAGGAAGATGCCGTGCTGGCTGGCAAGCTATTTTTGGGGGAAGTTTCTGTTTTAAGTAGTGGTCTGAGAATAGATGGAGGTGGGGATGAAAATGGAGGCATCAAGCAGAGGTCCACTCTGATGGCTCTCGAGATTGTTATTTTCTGTGCTGTATTTTCTAGCAGTGGTTCAATGAAATAAGAATAACATATATTCTTATATTTGAGGATTCCTGTAGCTGAATTTGCTCGTCATTTTTGTTCTCAGTTTTTGTTGTGTTTTCTGCAGACTAATCTACGGTTTCTTGATTTGAGCTGCATCAAGACTTGAAACTGACAACTCACCAAGCAATCATGGTGACTTTTCTCTGCTAGCTTACAAACTTGGTGGTTTGAAACCCTAAATTTTGTCACCAATAACCCCTGACAGTCTATCCTTGGCACAACCATTGGATGATAATCTCGAGACACCTTGAATGAAGAGTGCATGAAATGCTTGGAAGAATGAAAACAAGTGCTAATCTGCAAAAAAATGCAATGAAACTGGAAGGATCTGCTGCTAATGATCAACAAGATGCTGGAAAAGTTGCTTCAATGGTGTTTGTTTGTGTTTTGAAGGCAAAACTTGTCTTTCTCCATACAAAAGCATGTTCCTTGAGCAAGTCTTCTTGTTTTTAAGTCTTTTATCCTTCACAAGGCTTGCTTTTAGACCTTAATGAACATTTTTGACATGTTTTCACTTTGAAACTTTCTTTCAACACCCCAAGTGTGCACTTTATCCCTTAAAACACTTTTTACGTTTCGACATTTGCTTTTTATCATCCAACCCTCTAGGTGTGTGCATGGGCACTTATTAGCAACTTTTTGAATGTTTTGAACTTGCTTTTTGGCATTTGAGTCATGTGGTGCACACAAAAGGCCTTTAATACACTTTTTGATGTTCAAACTTGATGTTAAGTGGCTTGGGTGTGCTTATAATGGTTTCATTGCACGTTTTGTTCTAATTGATCACTTACAAAGTAAATCACACAAAAATGAGAATACTATAAGCTATATCTGATTAAATAATGACAACACAACAAAAAAAAAAACAAATAAACTGTTTCTTGTTATATTTACATTTCTTTAGGGCTTAGTGTTTAGCTACTTTTAGGACCAAGGGTCTTTTTACCTCATTACCTCTCTGCCAAATAAGTGTATTTTAAGCTGCATTGACTTATTTTTGGTCATTTGTGGACATTAGTATTTGTTTTTTCTCTTTTTTCTTTGTGCTTTGAAATGTGCCATATCATATTGTTGATAGCAACCCCACAACGTTGCAAAGGCCTCAATGTGATAAGGGAGCACTTATGCCATTTCTTTATGTCTAATGATTAACACATTAATAATGTCAATTAGATAGAATTGTGTTGGACTAGTTTTTCAAAATTTTGGGACATTCATCATTTTAGATTCAAAGTGTCATTATTGTGTCTGTTGACAGGTATGAGAAAAGTTACATGCATCGTGATGTGGTCACTCATGTTGCAGTCTCCAGTGCAGATTTCTTTATGACAGGCAGCTGTGATGGTATGTATTATGTAACACTGATTACTGATTCTTTCCTATGTTTCATGCTCTTGTGATGTTTGGTAGACAAAGTGCCTAACAACTTTATCTTAAAATATCAATCTTATAATATTGGACTGCAATTGTTGTTTTCTGTTTACCTTTTTGAAAACATACATATTCAAATCTGGGATGCTGCCAGGTTTTATGAGTTGAGCTGTCAAACTTGATTGAATATTAGTGGATTTCCATGCTCATGTTAGCATTCTTAAGCTGCATCATGACATACAGTGTTCTGATTGTTTTGAGGATGATGTATAATTAGTGGGTTTTGTGAAGGTCCTATGATATTTTTGTAAAATAAATTATGCAAAATTTGGAGTTGCTGGATACTTCCCCTCCATTATAGATACACATATCTGTGTATTGGATGCCAGGTACGAATATTGTACTTTCTGTTATGGCACGGATGTATCCATATAAAAGCCCATATTTGGGTTGTATCTGATCTCTGGATACAGTACCACACCATCCGTTGCCTTATCCATTTAGCAGTTGTGAAACTACATTAAAAAATTGCAGGAATAAACACTAAAAGAATGGTTCTCTCACACACTCACATATTTAAATCAGCATCTGAGTACTATAACAAAATAAATATAAAAACCAAAATACATGTAAATAATTATTAGGAGTTACAAAGAACTATGAGAAAGTTCTGCTGTAAAATAAAACTGTTACAAAGAACTTTCTACCAGTCACCAAGCCACTATGTGTTACAAACAGACATGTACCATTACTGTGAAAACAGTATAGAGAAAAAACAGCTGCCTGAGAAGACAAAGTCTGAGAAAAAGTTCGATGCCATCAAGGAATGTGTAATTTACACAGAAGATGGTTACACTGAAACAATGCTTTCTATTATTGCCAATTGTAATAGATGTCAGAAAAGTTATCATCGTGCCAACATGCATGTTTCCAGAACCTTCCAACGTAGCAAGGTAGATGTTATTAAAATGCCACATACTTATAAAAAGTCAAAAGATGACGTGTCAAACAATTTCAGCCAAATAAACCAGCAAGAACATTACATGGCAAGTATTCTGACAAGTAGACAGGCAAACAGCTGATGCAGACATACAACGAGCTCAAGCTCATCAAGCAGCTCAAGCAAACTCTCTGACATTTAAACGATCTTGATATCAATGACAACATGCTCAACAAAGGCGCACTATTGGCATCATCATGAGGCATATGAGGACACCGATAATGCTCTTGTTGTTTGGCATATGCTCACTTGCCTACGCTCTGCACATATGCAAGATTAAGCCCAGAAAAGAACAATCAAAACACAAATCAATGCTTGTTTGAGAAATAACCTTTTCAACAAGTTTTGGTGTCTCAAAATGTTCAGATTCACAAGTTGGTTCTCTGTCATGCAACTTGTTTTGTTGTAGATGTCAAACTTTATTCTAATGTAAATTGCATCGACATTCCCAAAAATACCATAATTACATTGGCATGCCCTAAGGTAGGCTAAGTCATTATTCATTTCTGTTTTAAAGTTTTTGTATTTGATAATAGTCCTTTAGAGCCCTCATAACTGAAAGTAACAATTTTAAAAGGCAACTTAGATCCTTGTGAACTGTGAAAATTCTGTGAATACTTTCCCAACGAATGCAACCATTGGACTCCCAAAACAACATTTGTCTTTTTAATGCCTACCCTATAGAAGTCATCTGTCACATTAGAATTGCCCAAGGCATTACTCAATAGGGTACCTTTCGTAGTGTAAGTCATGGCAAATCCATCTGCAACCATCAAACTGAAACCTTTGAAATCCTTTACCTGTAGGCCTCTCTTTGCCACCAAGGCCTCATCTATAAAAGTGTGGGTTGCCCCACTATCTATCAAAACTGTAACTCACTGACCTTGCACGACTCCTCTCACCTTGAAAGGATTATATTTGGGTGTATTTGAAAGTGTAGCAGTGGTACCTCTTTTAACTCCCCTTGAAGTGTGCTCTTCTGAATCAACATGCTCTTCTCAAGAGTCACTTTGTTCACTGCTTGTAATTGTGGAACCTGCAATTGGTGACAATATCTCTGTTTCTTTGTTTAAATGCAATTGTGAATCCTATTTGAATCCACCTCCGATTTGACTAGGAAGAAATCTTTCATCTTTGAAGCTAAATTATGTCAAACCCAAGGTAGGACTGAGAGGGGGATGAATCAGTTCGGAACTTCAAAACAGATTAATTATAAATAACATTCAACCATACAAAACACTACTGAAAAACTTACTGGCCATCAAGACATGAACACTAGATTTTACGTGGAAAACCCAAACTTGGAAAAATCACGGTAAGAATCTAACTCACAATATGAATAACAATGATTACAAAGTTTTAGGCTCACTGCCAAGGAGCAACAGCACTTGATGGACTTGCAGAACCAAGGCGCACAATCTTAGGTAAGATACAAAATAAGGACTTGCTCTGCTGAGGCTCGTTGCTTCAGGGCAAGATGCGAAAATGCTGCTAGAAGACTCACTGTCACACAACAACAAAAGAAATAGTAGAACTGATATGAGAAGGATCTCCTAAACATGAAATTGTCCTTGAACAACTTAATCAAACGACCAATATTATGGCAAACATCTTTGAACGCAGTCTTTTGTCTCTGCACACTGTCTTCTTGAATATATCACCTTCAAAGTTCTTCACAATCTGACTTTCACACATGCACAAACTCAAATCTGCTTGCATATCATTCACAGACACTTCTCATCAATTCACACACATTCCACACACAACTCATCCATCCGCACTCCTTAAATATGAGATAGAACATCAAAAACCTAATTGAGGGTCGACCAAAATAGAATGAACATTATTGCACAAAATAAGCCACCTAGACTAAAAATACTCAAGGTGGTCCACTCCAGGAGAAAGAGGGGACCCAAATACATCATAAAACATCCTTCCAAGACATATTCAATGATCCGCACACGCTAACACATCCTCCAAGGTTGACACCAAATGTAACATGTAGATAGGCATTAAAGATATCTTCCGATGCAAAATACTCCATGCGGATCTCCACACACCAAGGTGAGACTTATAACAATATCCCAGCTTATCATCCAAAGCATATCCGGACCAAAAACATGATCCAAATAAGATAAACCATTAATATGTCACACTCAAATCAACATAACTCACTTGCGAAGCACCAACACCACAAGAGAATCATATTGAGAATACTGTAAGAACCATAGATGAAAAAGTTTGCAAAAAATTCTTTAACTCCCGATTTATCGCGAGTCATTTATGGCCACGATCTAATCTGCAAAAAAATCTTGGGTGATTTTTTGAAAAAATCGGGGTGATTTATTTGCAAAAATCGCAAAAAATTGGGAGCAAAACTCAAATAACTCTGCATATGAGATGAGCTGAAAATCAATTTATTCGTTCATCAATGTGTATGAGATGAGATGAAAAATTGAAAGGCTTTGTGTGCATATGCCAATGCCAGCTTTTGAACAAAGTATTTATTTTATCAAAGGTGTCAAGTAGAGAACTTTAACTCTACAAAAAGGAGATTCAAGAAATGCAGATCCTCTGTATTGAACTCAAATTCATTCAGAGGTTGCACTTATTTTTTGGTATATGATCTGTATTTAACTCAAAAATTGATTTATATATGATGGAGATCAGTAATATGATCTACAAATTAAGTGTATGTGTGTTTTTCTGGAATATTTTAAGAATTATATATTTTCAAATGTTCGATAAATTTGTCAAGTTTTTGTCGATTTTTCCCCGATTTTGGGCCAAAAGAGTTATTGCTGAGTAAGAGTTTTTCATCTTTGGTAAGAATCAATAATCACGTCCTCTGAACTGCAACATGAACTTCAACATATCCAGAGGCCACTGAAGACTTTCCGGACTAGTCTGACAGACACTCTTTCTGTCAAAAAATAGTAACAACTGATTTCTGCAAACCACGAACTAGAAAACCAAACCAAACTGTCAATGAGACATTAAAAACTCTTTCCTGCATATAGCCACAACCAATATCCAAAGATTTCCATCAACTGGAACACCAACACAAGATACATCCGGACCAAAATCCATCCAGACAACCAAGTTTGACATCAATGACAACCACACAAACTCATATTTCCAACAAATTACCCTTAGGGTTTTTGTCTTAGGTGTTAAGTTGAACACAGATTCCGAACTTCACAATAAGAGAAATAAAATGACCAAGACGTTCAAATGACCTCCATTCTCTTTTTATAATCTTCGAAGGAACTTTCTAGAAGTTATATTCTAAATTCACCTTTTATTAAAATAATAATCCTTTAGGCCCACATAAAGTGACAGTATATTCTTTTTGCTTTTTGAACTTGACTTAAGTCACAATAAAAAATAATTAAATACAAGTCGTTTGCAACATTAATTTAAGGCAACTGAATTTAATTAATTAAATTATTCCCTTTCTAATTTTTTGGATTAGCCTACGAGAATAAAATAGGTTAATGGAACTTCCCTGAACGTCTAGGTCGAAGAAGGGAACATCATAGTGTGTGAGAAACACTTGAGTGGGATGCTCAACACTTGCTATTGGGATTGTATTTTTTTTGGAAAATATTATTTGGGGATTGTATCCCTTTCCCAAAATTCTAATGATATACAAAATTGGCAAAAAGGGACAAAGGCTGAACCAACTAGATAGGGAAATAACAAAAGCTATAGGATCATAGAACAAAAACTTACAAAGTAAAAAAGGAATACTGCTATCAAAAAAGGAAACAAAAAGGAATGCACCACCTGCCATTAACCAATTGAAAGAGTCATCCCAACCACCTACACCACTTGAAGAAGAGCCACCACCACCAAGAAAATAAGTCACTCAAAACCCCTTAGAATGAACTACCAAATCTTCCATATGCGCATCCAATTGAGGGAAGTTGTCATGATAAATTACCTTTGCTTGCGAGAAGACTAGACAAATGCTCACAATCTTCAAATATAGATGTCTCAAAAAGATTGTCTTTGGTACTTAACCCGACTAGTGGTTGCAGGTAAAGACCATATTAAGTTTGATGAATATGATAGAGAATCAATCATGTTGTTCAAATTATCAGTGACAGGATGCCATGCTTCCTGAAGTCCAAACAAGGGTGACTACAACTACAATTTGGAAGCATTTGCAAGAACTTCATGAGACTTTGGATAAGGGTAGGGCCTTCTTTCTGAAGAATTTGCTTTTTTCGATCACTATGGATGAGAAAACTTCCTTATAGGAGCATTTACTCAAGATCAAGGACATCAAAGATCAGTGGTCAACCATAGGTTTGAAGATGGAAGAAGAGGACATGATCATAATCATGCTGAAAAGCTTACCATGGTCTTATGAGCATTTCATTGAGACACTCAATACCACCTCTACGGGTGTTGACTTGAAGTTTTGAAGAGCTGTGCAATAAGTTTGTACAGTAGGACATATGGAACAAACAGTTCGGTAGCAACAATGAGACGAGTGTGTAACAGGCATTTGCAACCGAATACAAATGTACGAGCAAATGGTCACACAAGAAAGGGCAAGGTCACAATGAGGATACAACAAATAGTTTGAAAAACATCACATCATTATTGTGGTAAGTTGGGTCATATGAAGAGGCATTGCAAAAAAAGGTGGCTGAATAAAAATTCAACTAGGGAGGGTCTCAATAGAAGGCTCATGTCATAGAGCATTTAGAGAAGGCATCAACTTTCTATGCAATCATGGCCAGAAGACTAGTAGATCAATCAAAGTCATCTACACGGTACACTGATTCAAGAGCATTATGTCACTTCACCAATAGGCAAGACAGGTTCACAAAATACATTGTTTGCTTTGATTCCATGATCTTTGGTCATGGTGAGAAGTACATGGTTGTAGGTAGAGGGATTGTTCAAATAATCTTTGGAGGGAAAAAGATACTTTTCCTCAATGTGTGCTATGTACTGGGAATGAAGCTCAATCTACCTTCTATAAGTCATATTATGCGACACAGTCTTAATCTAGATGTCCTTTTCAGCAAACACAAATGCTTGTATCATTGACAAGGAGGCTATTACTTATGGTATAGAAGATCATGGATTGTATAGATTGGTTTACACTAGACAGGAAGAGGAATATGTATTGGTAGCCAAGAGTGCATCAACCATTACTACACTTTTGTGTCAATGGTATGCATGGACACCTAAATTTGTCCTACCTCTCTCAGCTGGCTCAAGAGAACTTGGTAGATGGAATACCTAATATCCAACAATAGATACAAGGTGTGTGCGAGGCTTGCTAGAAAGAGAGGCAACATAGAACACCATTTGATGACAGACAAGATTCAAGAGCTAAGAGAGTCCCGCAGCTGGTTCATGTAGATATTTGTGGACTGATGAACATAACATGAGTCATTGGGTGCAGGTATTTCTTTCGTTTGTGGATGATTTTAGTAGGAAAATGTGGGTTTATTTTCTGAAATTAAAATTCGAGGTGTTCAATGAATTTCAAAAGTTCAAAGGATGTAATGTCCCACTTTTTTTGCACTTTTATCACCCACTCAGCTATATTGGTTTTTTGTCAAACAGTTGTCATGCATTCACTGGTGAAGACATTAAACTGTTGCTGCTCTTTAAATTTAGTTTGCTGATGGTTTTGTTGATTGTTTGTATTTGTAAGGTTTAACTTGTATGAAGATATAGTGTGCAAGGATTAAAACCACTAGCATACCTATATTTTTAAAAATCTATGTAAAATATGCTGATAGATATCAAATTTTAAAAATAAAATTAAAGCAGAGAAAGTAATCTTTATCTAGCGCAGCCATTTGCTCTTTTTCTTAAAATGTCAAGATAAAGATCATGTGCACAACAAATCCCATAAAAATAAATAAAAAATCTTCCTTCTAAATAACTAGCAAAATAATAATTAAATTTTTTTTTAACCATCTAAACAGCAGTCTACAGTGAAAGGAAAGTTACCGTTTCTGATTGGATAAGGAAGAAAACAGTAGTCTTATCCTTTTTGTTTTTCTTTTACGGATAAGAACGGTGGTGCCATTGTAGAGTTATGCCTATTGATGTGATAACAATGCATAGGAAACTATCACCATGAAAGAAAACATCATAAATGACAAAGGAAGTGGAGATTTCAAATACATTTTTTCTGAGCTTTATTTGATGAAAAGGACCATGCACAGGTCTGATAAATAAACTGAAATGGCCTCTAAACTGTTGCAGCAAAGGCTTGTTGTTCTCAGAATTTCTTAACAGCAGATTACAATGTGGATAATGAAGTATATACCAAAGCAATGAAATCAACCTCCACACTGTTGTGACGTCTTCACACATCGCCCCATTGCAAATGGGGACCCCCACTTTTTCGCTTTCTAGGGTAGTTGTCTTAGCTTAGCCTTTGGTAATTGTCGAGTCTTTGCTATTAGCCTTTCATTTGTAAGACATGCAGTTGCTCAAAAGTTGGTCAGATGGTTAAAACAAGTTGCAATGCTCACTCAATAGGTCACCTAAGAGCAAATCTTGCAATGCTACTCCAATTTGCCGCTCAAGAGGTGTAATGCAAAGATGAGGTATAAATTTGACTAAGTGTTGGAGTTGCAAAGGGGAGTCAAAATTCCGATTTGATAACAATTGCAATGACCCCCTTGATTTCCAAAACTTGCAATGACCCCCTTGATTTCTGAAATGATGCAAAGATCCCCCTCATTTCCGAATCATGCAAAGACCCCCCTCATTTCCGGATCATGCAAAGACCCCCCTCATTTTCGAAACATGCAATGACCCCCTTGATTTCCGAAACCTTGCAATGACCCCCCTGATTTCCGATTTGGTGAAAAGTTGCAACGATATCCCTAGAAGTTGCTAATGTTGAAGGATCATAGGAAAATTGAATTTGTTTTTACAAAGTCGGCCTCCAAAGTGCAATTAAAAGTTTCTTTTTTTATAATGAGATAGGTCAGCTTAGGGAGTCTAAAATGAAAAGGCACAACCTTTCAAATTCTAACGCCTATATAAGAGGAGTAGCTATCTCCATTCTAAAAGCATTAATCAAAACAAACAACTACGATCTGCTCTGCAAATTGAAGATAGCGAACTGCAAGAGGCAACATACAAGGGTGGATTTTCTCTTCATTGGCAAGGGGAACTCCCTCTACATCAGCAATAAAGAAGAAGACATCGATTTGAAGATCAACATTCAGGTTTTCAAGGCGAATTTGAATCATAACACATAAGTGAGGGAAGCAAATTCACCTACAGCAGTGACTGTGATTGCAAAGTTGATCATTTCAGTGATCACACATCTTTGTGAGGAAGAAGAAAATCGATTACAAGAACAACATTCAAATCTTTATCCCTGAGATCAATATTTTGAAAAGCAAATTCATTCACAATCTGCGATTTTGACAGCAAGTGTCAAGGGCGGATTCACCTATATTGGCGATTTTGGATAGCAATCATTTCATTGATCAAACACATCTACAAGGAAAGTGGAATCAAGTTGAAGATCATTATTCTGGTTTTAAAAACATTTTCAGATCAAAGTCTGTGTATAATCAACCCTACATCTGCATATACAAGGTGGAATGAGATCTCCAAACACATGACTCAAACCTCGGAACGCTTAAAAAATCAGATATGGAAATAAAAGATAGAATCACCATCTCATCATCGTTTGGAGGATATACCAAATTATAGGTTTGGGAAATCTATCCATGTAGGTTTAATACCATCCTTGTTCATTTTGCAGGTAACAAAGGATGAAGATACAAACTGCAAACAACAAGAACAATTCAAGAGCATGGAGGAAGATTCATGACATTGCAAAGATGAAGGACGTGGATTCAATAAGAAGAAAATATCAAAACAAGGTTCGCGCTATAAAGAGGTGATTAAGTAAGGAATCAAAGATAGTTCAACATCAAGACCAAGTTCGAGATTTGCAATGCAAAGATCAGAGTCAAAGTTTTGGAGTATGAAAACGATAACTTACATGATGAAAGAAAGTTTTACAATCTTGAATTCCCTTCGGAAATCCAAGAATCAAAGGCAATACATTAAGGAGCTAAACTCAACCAGGTGCACCATACATCAAGTGTATCATGAACAAGGGAGGATCAATCATGGGCATCACGCAATCTACATCAAACAAGATCAAGGAAACATATAGTTTTAGAAGAGTTAATCAAAGTTTGCTAGATCATAACGATGCTTCTCATCATCATCACATTGAGCAAACTGGATAACGTTGAGTATCAAGAGATATTGCTCAACACTCTTTCATAATGATGAATCAAGTCTACGAGCAAGTTGAGATGGCATCCTAGTCATCATCCCACCAATCAGAGGAGTTCCACCTTAGCATGTCCAGATTCAATGCACCAAGCTCATCCATGAGGGCATAAACTCCGATGTACCTACCACCACTATTTATTGGTCGAATATTCTAAAGAGGACACTTGTCAAAGCATTTTAATTATTTCATTGGCCAAAATAAGGTTTGTTGTAACAAACCCTAATTAGGGTTCCATTGTAAAATCTCGGCCATTGATCTCAAATCAATCGGATCATCGAATTGTATTGAGAGCACCATAAAAGGCTCAAATCTCTCATTTGTAAAGGATAATAGTAATAACAATAGTGAATAGTTAATAGAAGGCTAATAGCAAAATAGTAGATAGCAGTTAGAGTAGAATAGGAGGAGGAGGCAGAAATTGTTGCCAAAGCTGTAAATAAACTTCCTTTTCATTGAAGTTATTATGGTGGAATGTGTTGTTTCTTTACAAGTGCATGGTTTCTTGTTGGATCTTCATGTTAGATGATAAGTAATTAGATGAATGAAAGGAATTGTGTATGATTAATGGTGAAACTCCTAATCCATACTACTAGCAGTTTGTTGATTGCAAATTCGCCTTGTGTGGTCAACTGGAATACTTGAATGAGCCTAAGTTCAATTGTTATTCAATCATTGATATGCATTCAATTAATGGTGTCTATGCTTGATAATGATTTGAAAATCATCTAATTTCCTTAGAAGATTGCACTAAACTTTGTGGAGTTGTTGCTTTGCATGTCAAAGCAAGGCTTAATGGAGTTCCCAAAAGATCATTCATTGTTTCTTGCATTCTTAGGCGTAGCGTAGTCTCCCTAAACCCATGTCTTTTGCCTTTTTTTTTATTCTCCAAGTAAGTAGTTAGAGTCTAAGCTCCAGCAGTTCAAGCATTCAACAATTCAACGTAAGTCCCTTTGTGATTCCAACATAATCGCATCAAACCAACGAGCTTATCCACATGTCGTAACTCGACATACAAGGACCTTGGAGTTGTCTCAAGTGATCCTTAAGCTAATCTTCAGCATTTGAGTAACTTTGTTCAAGAGAGGATAAGATACTTTTGGGTATTTTATTCTGTGTTTGCATGTGCATGAAAAACACATCAACACACATCAATGTTTGCCCTCTCGGGTAAACGGTTAAATGCAGAAAGTAAATGCACAGAACATGACGGAAATATATTAAATAACCAGCCTCCGTATTAATTCCACAGTCCATGTACAATAAGTGCTTATAACATTACATCTGACATGACTAACATGATCCTACTTCGAAGAAAAGGTACACAATATATAATACCCGAAGGGGTGCGACACAACCGTCGCGACTCCAACTACCTACCCGTCGGCCAACTAACTGACCGCCGTAACTCATTATTACCAACGACAACATAAACATAATATAACAACATAACATAATGATTATTCCCGGCAACATCATCCCCCCCAAGAAAAGAAGTCGACTCCGACGACTTAATACAAAATAGAGATGAACGGCAGGAACTACTGACGCCAGTCAGGCCCGGATCTTATACACTTGCTGCGTCCTCGCCTGAAAACCCTTTTCTGCTACCATCCGATGCTCAAGTGCGGATTTCACCAATATTGCTTCCTTTGCCATCACAGTCCTCCTGTGCCTAACCCAACTTGTCTGCAAAACACGTTTTCCAGTCTCAGCTTCCACCAACTGCTACTCAAATGATACTGTCTCCCTAGCCAATTTGTCCTCGATAGCCACCCGTGCTCCTCTCCCGGCATCCAACTCCTGGGTATGCTGAACTAAGTCTCACGCGACTATTGCCCCCAACCTGGTGGTCAGCTCCTCCCGAGCTCTCTGTGCATCCACCAAGGCAACCTCACGTCCAGCCGAGACATACTCCGAATTCCTCAAAGCGTACCTATCCTGCCTGGAGGTGGCCACAATCCGCTGGCACAAATGCTAGGAGACACCTCAGATCCTCCATCACACTCCCCAAAGGCTAAAAACTGAACTGAATAACTCCCTGGTGTCATACAACTGCGCGGACCTGCAATGCCTTCCCTCGAACTCTGTTTGTTCCCAACCTCCAAATCCGCCTCCCTCTACGGCTTATGGCTTCCCTGCCAATGCTTAGCTGCGGGCTTCTTGCTCACAATACGGACAACCACAACACTTCCCGTGGTCTTCTGTGGCTCAAAATAAACTGGGTTCTGGGGGCAGCGCCCCCAGCGGGGTCGAGGGGCAGCGCCCCTCGCGGGGTCCTGGGGCAGCGCCCTAGGTGCGCTCTCTGTCGCAGTACAGGGCGGGGTCGAGGGGCAGCGCCCCAGGTGCGCTCTCTGTCGCAGTACAGGGTGGGGTCGAGGGGCAGCGCCCCAGGTGCGCTCTCTGTCGCAGTACAGGGCGGGGTCGAGGGGTAGCGCCCCCGCCGCCAACACCAATTTACAACCTTCAGAACCCCACGAAAGTCCATGGCGCGCATCATTTCAGTGATATTTTAAGATGCCAAAAAACCCTTCTTTTCCAGTGTCCTGGCTTCAAACTCCAGCGAATCATTTTAAATCTGGCCGTCTGTCGTTTTTTTTTTTTTTAATTTTTTATTATGACACTGTAATTTCCCCAATGGCATCCCGGCCATACAACCTTCCTGTACAGTCAACACGGCACTGGCACCTCCGATCGTGCGGTCAACACCCTCCACCGTACGACTGTGTTTGTTTGTGCGGGGGCTGCATTTATGTCTTTGTGCTCCGCGACAGCAGTGGTTTCCACCGCACTGTGGTCCCACCGTACGGTGGTTCCACCGTCGGTGGTGCCACCGTACGGTGGCCCCATCGTCGGTGTTGCCACCGCACGGTGGTGCTACCGTACGGTGGTTCCACCGTGGCTTTCTTCTCCCCTTTTTCTCTTTTTCTTTTTTTATTTTTTTTATTTTTTTTATTTTTTTATTTGCTGCTAGAGAGTCTTCTGCTGAGGTCGCTTGTCTCTAAGATCGCCCTTCATCCTTCTCAGTTTTCCTTGCCCAAGGGTTTCCTGTTGTGGTCCTGTGCCTCTTGAGTCGCTTGCCTCGCCTCTCAAGTCCACTTCCATCCGCTCAGGTCCCCCTTTGGGCTCTCGGGTGTCCGTTCGGCCTCTCGGGTCCCCTGCGCGCTTCGCGTGGTAGGGTTTCAATTTGTACCCGTTGGTGGCAAGTCTATTTTCCATGGCCATCCGAAGACCTGGAACCACAAATTCTACAGGGACCACGACCTCCTTCCCGTACATAAGAAGAAGAAGAATAATAAAGATTTTGAAGACTGCGGTCTTCCACACAGGGTTCCAATCATTGCCAACACTCTTCGGATTCTCTACGTCGCCAGGGTTTGGGGCGTCTCCCTTCCAATATTCTTTGTATTCCGGCAGGTACACCTCTGTTGGTTGCTCTGGTTCCTCTACTTCAAGCCTGTAGCTTTGGAACATTTCATAATCCTCCATTTGCAAGTGGAAGAGCCCATTAAGTGAGCATACCTCATCTTCAGAACATCCCTCCAATTCGAGCACCCCTTCACTGTTCGGCTCCATCGCGTTCTTGCCCTTGCTTTCATCGGGACCCCCTTCCCGTTTATTAAAGTCCTCTGAGTCTGAGTCGGAAGAGGCGAGCTCTTCGCCAACATCTTGGGTGTGTAGGTCAATGGTATATTTCCGCCCTCCCTTCTCCATGGAAAGTGTATTTTTCTTCCAGTTGTGGTTTACCCTCGCGTTGATCAACCACGCTCTCCCCAGGATGGCGTCATAGCCTTTCTTCTTCGAGGGAATAACCACGAAATCTAACAAGAATGGTTGCGTACCAATCGTCACTTGCTGGGCCATCAACAAGCCGAGTGGCTTAATGCCGTGTTGGTCCGCTCCCACCAGGTTGAATGTGGGTGGCCATAGGGTGGGCTTCCCCAGCCGCTTCCATGTTTCTTCTGGTAGTACATTCACCCCAGATCCACCATCCACAATGGTGTCCTTTAGAATGGTCCCACGGATACCTATTTCTACCACAGCTGGGTGTCTACCACTGCTCAAGGCTAGTAACATCGGGTCAGTCGAAGGGCTGATGGAAACCTCCACCTGTGGTGTACTCTTCAAAGCGGTGGTGGGAACCCCTACTTGTGGTGCACTCGACGATGCGGTGGCGGGAACCCGTACCTGTGGTGCACTCGACGCTGCGGTGCTTTGCACATTGGTGAGGATGGCAGTCCTCAATTGTGGCATAGAGTCTAGAAGGTCTTTTACCTTTATCGGCACCTCCATCTGCAATATTTGCCCAATAATGTTATTTTCCGCTTCCGTACGGAATGATGTACTCGCCACCTTGTTGTCCCGTCGTTCGATCATCATCTCACGTTCAATATTGGCCTTTGCCTCCCGTAATCTGTCCTTCTCCGTATGGGGGTCGGGATAAGTGGCTTTTTTCGTCTGGGCGCGGGTGATCGCTAGTACTTCTTTCTCACCAGTCTTCTCAGTCTTCTCAATGTTGAGGAGATTAACCCTTGCCTGCGGGCAATTTGCATCCTCATGGTCGCCTGGCCCACACCAACGGCAGAGGTGCTGAGGGGTGGCTTCCTTCGTGCAATCACGGGCGAAGTGCCCCCACTGATTACAGGCCCTACATTGGATAATTGGCCGACCCTTGGCGTCATACTGGATACGGCTTCCATTATTGCCGCCGCTGCGTCTGTTGTCCCGGTATCCTCCAGATGATGCCGTTGTGTTAGTCTGCTGGCCCGTACCCGCTGGTGCGGATGTTGTGGCTTGCTCCGTGAACAACACCTGGTTCGTGCTTCGGGTTTTCATATTGTATGGGCACTCCTTGGTGGAGTGTCCCATCACTTGGCAAATCTCACCGAATGCCTTCTTCGGGCAAGTACCCTTTGTGTGCCCTTCCTCTTTGCACTCAGTGCACCATATGTCCCCTTCGTTCCGACCCGTGCTTCTCATTATTTTGAATTCTTTTCTCATTCGCTCCATGTCTTTCGGGAGCGCTTGCCAGCCTCGTCGTCGCTGCTGCTTTCTTGTGAAGAGTCATCATCCTCGGATGAGGATTTATTACTTTTCTTCTTCTTTGATGTTTTGTGTTCGCTCTCCAGGTCCATCGCCCTATTATAAGCGTCGTCATATGACGTCGGGGGTACAATTTTCATCTTCCTCCGTAGGGAGGATTTTAACCCTTCAACGAACCATCGTTTCTTCAATCCATCTGCGGGTTGGCTTTCCATTTTACCCAAGAGTTCTTTCAGCCTCCGACTGTATGCCCGTACTGTCTCCTTAGTACCTTGCTTGGTATTGTATATCTCTGTCGCAATTTCGTTGTCATCACGAAGCAATCGGAACTCCTCCGTGAATTCCTTCTGTAGGGTAGCCCATGTGGCCACTTTTTGCTTATCTACATCGGAGTACCAATCTATGGCGACTCCTCGTAACGTGGTTGGAAACTGCTGTACCCAGTCGTCGTGGTCTGTTACTCCGTTGGCGGACCAAATGGTCTCACATGTACGGCAGTGCCGTAAGGGGTCTTCCTTGCCGTCCCCTGTAAACTTTGGTAACTTTTGTTTGCTCGCCATCCCTTGTCGTCTTCCTGGAGGCAGTTGTGTCTGTGTCTGTGGTTGTGTCCCTGCGTTGCTACCTCCGGTAGTGTTGGTGGTGTGTCCTGGAGGTACGGTGTTTTGCTTGTCGCCTGTGGCACCTACACCCGTACTGTTGCCCTCCCCTTCGTTTTGACACACTCCTACTCCTGCTTCCCGTTGGTGATCTTCACTCCGTGGCGTGAGGGATAAGTTCCTAAACTGATACCGAGTCTCCTCGACTAGATTTCACCGTAACCTCGTTTCTTCTAAAAATTCCTCGTGGCTCCGCATCCTACGATGATCTGGCAATGCGTAGAAATTTTCGTCGGCCTCTGCACCTTCCGTGACACCTCCTTGGTTCCCCTCGGGCCCCCCTTCGGCAGGTCGTCCTTCGGCAAGTTGCCTCAGCCTCTGTCTTCGTTCTACTTGCTGCTCCAGAATCAAAGCCCTCTGCGCGGCCTCCCACTCGTTCGTTTCCGGTTTTCTATTCCTATCTTTATTCAATAGGTTTGGCATTAATTGTCACACATCTCCATAACTCTCAATTCTTAAATCAAAACATATCTTTATTAATTCATTTGCTCAAGTACAACTCGTGTCAATGACACTTTTATTTGAAAATAAGAAGTTCACAGTTCAATTCCCTCCTGGCCTGGCGCCATCTCTCTCCGTGTCCCGTCGACTGTTCTCCTCGTAGCGTTGCAGGATTTGTTGTCGTCGTTCCTCCTGGGCAATCTCCTCCAGGTGGGCCTGCTGTGCCAGTGATGCCTGTGCAAGCAGCCGGGGGAGGTGGTTCATTAACCGGTTTACTGCCGGGCTAACCTCCAGCGCTGTCCACACGGCACTTGGTGGGATTTTTGCCTCCGCTGTTTCTCGTCGAACGTATGTCTGAATGGCTACCTGGAGCAAAATCGAGAATTCTCGCGTTGCCGTGTCTTCTCTCGTGTACAGTTCTGTCCGCGCGTTGTCGGCCTCCGGGTTTACCTCACCAACGGGTAGGCCCATTGTGTCTGTGCGCCATCCGTGTCTTCCCTTCCCGAGTTCGTCTAGGCAACGGCGCCAAATGTTTGCCCTCTCGGGTAAACGGTTAAATGCAGAAAGTAAATGCACAGAACATAACGGAAATATATTAAATAACCAGCCTCCGTATTAATTCCACAGTCCACGTACAATAAGTGCTTATAACATTACATCTGACATGACTAACATGATCCTACTTCAAAGAAAAGGTACACAATATATAATACCCGAAGGGGTGCGACACAACCGTCGTGACTCCAACTACCTACCCGTCGGCCAACTAACTGACCGCCGTAACTCATTATTACCAACGACAACATAAACATAATATAACAACATAACATAATGATTATTCCCGGCAACAACCAAGGCACATAGAAATCTCATGACATGAAAAAGTACCAAACCATGCCAAGAACAAGGTTTTTCGAGGATGTTGCCAAGTTCTTCAAGTAATCATCAATACACTTCAACTGCCAAAGATCCATGTCAAACACAAATAGAAGCTAGGAAATGCATCAAGTAAACACCAAAATCCCTTAAATCCCACACCAAGGGATATGTAATTAAATCCATGCCAAAATAAGGGTTCGATCCCATTCCAAGCAAGAAGTAATTACCAATGCCCAAATTTGAGATATGAATTGTTGACGAGTGTTTTGTGACCACACCAGCACAAAATAAAGTTTCCAATGGTCACTCTATCCTCTCTTTATCAAAGAGCCCTCGTATGCTAAGATTGCGAAAATCATAAGGGCGATTCCAAGGTTCCTATTGCGTACTTGCGACTTTACGTTGGTTATGAGCTCGTTTGGCTTGATGTTTTGCTTGTAATTCAAGGGGGACTTCTGTGCAATGAAAAGGACTTTGAACAAATCTAGATTTCAAGGAGATTTTGCGAATAGTTTGGCAACTGATAGCTCTTTTGGAACTTTTCTCACTAAGATGTGTGGAAAGTAAATAGGTTAGAGTTTTAGAGACATTCTAATCTAATCTAAGGAACTCAAAAGATAACAAGGTTCAAGTGAAATCAACCACACTTTGTTTTGCCAACATTAGACAACTACACAAAGAGAGGTGCAATCTTCAAAGGTTGTGCATAAGATTTTCATATCGCCAATGAATACCATCAAGATGAACAATATTCATTTGATGATTGAAGTTAAACATACACATTCAAAAGGCTTCCTCCAACCTTGCACTGCAAGTAGAAATCATCTACTTACAAAAGGCATGAGCGTATGATTTCACCATAAAACAATGCTATCTATCTCATTCATCTAAGTGCTTGGAAACAAATCTAATCTAAGTGAGGAAGAGAAACCATGCAACTTCAAAACAACTCAAGTAATCACCAAAATAAATGAATCACTCTTATTATCTTGACAGCTTGAGCAACAATTTCTTAAAAATTCTCCCTCTTTGAATGGACGCATCAAACATTGTACATACTCACATAAGGCTTTGTTTTTACTCTTCAACTTCTTGTTTTTCTCTTCCATTTTCTTCATCTGCTCCTTCAATGCTAAGGAAGACTCATCAAATTCTTCTATCACTTGTGCCTTGTAGGCATGTCCTAGGTCAACTGCCATAACATCATACTCATCCAGAGTAATCTGACTTCTGTTCTTGTCAACTCTGGCTACAACTATATGCAAAGTCCTGGATCTTGATTCATCTCTCGTAACTTTAGAGAATTTCTTCGCTACCTTCTTTTCTGTTGGCTTACTTATCTTGTTCAGAAATTCTTCAATCTCAAGTGCAGGATCCATCTCTTCCTCTGGCTCTTTCCTCATTCTCTCTTTGAGCCAACCTGGAGTGGTTGCTTGCTGATCCTGCATCCCCAACTGTTCTTGTTCTTGTGAAACTTCCTCAAAAGGTCCTAAGTCTCCCATATTTGTTTCCCTGAAACAATCCTGGACATGCTGGTTTGGATTTGGAGGAAGTTCCTATCTTTCATTCCTTTGCTGAACAGGTCTTCGGGAGGCACTAACACTGAGAATATCTTGTGCTTGTGAAATATCTTGGTCCTCACCTTGTGGTTGATTTCCCATTACTTCTTCTGTGAAGATGTCGACTTCCTGCACACTTGAAGAACTACTGGGGACTATGCTTTTTCCAACCTTGGCATGTTTTGTTGTGGTTCCTCTCTTTGAACCTCCTTCCTTTTCCTTCCTTGTGAATTTTTCAATAACACTTTTCTCTTTTCCGCGTTATGTCCTTTCCTATGGAATTGCTTCTTCTTGGGCCTGAACTCTTGATGATCCTTTAGTGGCCTCATCTTGGGATTCCAAGTCTCCCATTAGATTGTAAGTTAGGCTGACAGTCTTACCTTTCAACTAAGTGATGTGCTGTTCAACCCAATGCTTGGTGAACTTTATAACTGCCCTGCTTAAAACATCTAAATCATCAACTTTTGGTTTTGACCAGTTAGGTGCTTGAATTGGCTTATCCTTCTCCTTTTCATAATCTGGCTGAACGGTATTCACATCTTCTTCTATCTCATCTGACACTTGGATGATTTCAAAGATTCTTATCAATTTAAGAGGCAATCTAGAGAACATTCTCTTTTTGATTTCATAGTCATCTTTGGCGTTAGCCTAGTAATCCTCTAGTTGAATCTTGTGCCTATGCTTTACGCCAACTACCATCCTTATCTTATCATACGGATGAAAAAATATCCTTGCAGTATGAGGTTCTGGGTGGTAGAATATCAATTCATCTGTTGACTTTTTTGCGGCTACCAATGATGGACACATTTCATCATAATCTTCTATGACAATTGGAAATTCGAGCCCAATCTTCTTCTTCTTCTGAATCTTGTCATATGCAGTCAGTTGTCTAGTTACTTCCAATAGCACCATCTTGTTTGTTGGATATCTTGGGAGTTTATATGGCTGGGCAGAGAATCCTTGGACCCAGATGTAAGTAAATTTTGGAAATTGACTATACCAGGCTTCATACTTCTTTACCAACTTCCTTGCCTCTTGCAACAACCTTGTGTGAATTCCTCCTTGCAAAGATCTAGCAATATGCATAGTGAAGGTGTCGCTTGCTTTCTTGAAAGCAGAAGGGTCGTATAAGTGCAATTGTGGATAACACTCATTGACCTTCAACTGCCCTAGACCGCATCCCATGGGTCCTTTGCTTGGTAGTCCGCTGAATTTGCCTATTCTAGCCAACATGTAGACAACAAATGAGCTCATGTAAAAAGATTGGGACCGCTTTAAATTCCTCAACTGCTTGTCCAGGTTGTTGCTGATTATTCTTGCCTAGCCTACCACCTTTATACCATCCATTACTTCTCCAATGAAGTAAAACATCCAAGATTCAAAGATGTAAGACTGTGGACATCCCATAACCCGGATCATCATCAGCACAAGATTGCCATATTCTTGCTTGAAGTCCATGCTGGTGAGCTGCTTGGGCATCTTTGAAATGTGAGGCTTCGGCTTTTGCATCCATGTTCTATTGATGAATCTAACGCATCTCTCAAAGCTAGAGTCATAAATCAAAGTCACTCTTTCCTTAGTCTTAGACGTCATGGACTAGGATGCGGGGATTCCAAAAGCTTCACCAATTGATTCAGCAGTGAGATTTGCCAAGAGCTTGCCATCAAGTGCCAAAATCACTCTTTTTTCAGTGTCATAATGCTTTGCATATTCCATGATCAGCTTCGGGTACTGGATGGCAGGAGGGAAGCCGACAATTGCTACAATTACACTTCTGACTATCTTGTTGGTGGTAGCTGACGGAGGGTGTCTGTCTTGACCAAATACTCTCTTTCTGAATTCTCCCAACTTGAAAGTTCCCAAGTTGGTATTGCTGACTTCTCTCCCTTTTGAAATAATTTGTCTCCGGGAGGAATCCTCTCTGTTCATTCTTGATTTGTGCTTGCTGGGAAGTGTTCTCCACCTTGTTGGATTTTGGCATTCTTGCTAAATAAAATAATTAACATTAAATCTCTTGACAAGAGAATTTAAGAAATCTACTGAGGGAAGAATTCCATGTTGTCAATTCCAGACCCGGAATAAATAAAAACCTCCAAAATAAGAACTTCTAGATAATAATAAAAATCTCCCCTTAGCTTTTCTTCACTCTTGCTCTTGCTTCAATTTCTCGAAAACGTGTTGTGAAGAATGAATTCCAAAACCTTGTCTAAATAGAAAACATCCACCAAGTTGCTAAGTTGGCGATGAGATAATTTTAGTAGTTGCATTAATTCATTCCAATGATGCTTCATGTTTCCTTAATGAGAACGATACAACTTGCCATTTCGATGGACGTCGCTTGTCATTCTTGAGTTCAAAAATAGGAATTTCCATAATCTCTTAAGTTACGCTTCATTAATGTGGAATATTCCATTTTGCATGTTGCCAACTTGTTTTCACAAGATTCTTTCTATCCTAGGCATAAGGATATCTTGGAGGATTTTCTTGCCTTGGAGGAAATTTTATGATTTTTTCCATTTCTAAAGAATTCTTGAACACCTATCAATATTGGAGAAGGAAAATTCCTTCCCTTGTGAAATTCTGCCATTTCATGTTCTGCAAATACTTGGATGTGTTCTGTCCTGAAGGAAGAATTTTTTGACACTCAACCACTTTTTCCATTTTCCAAGAATTCTATGTAGTTTGGAGTCTGGAGGATAGTAATTTTCAACACAGCCAATTTTTCATTTTCCTGGAATTCTGCAAACTTGGGCGCATTTTGGCCTGGAAGGAGGAATTTGGAGGCTTTGGAAAATTCCTCCACTGTAGTGGATTTGTGCCCTCCTGCCAATCCTGGGCGCATTTTTGAGGTGGAGGAATTTTTCTAAGGAGGAAAAATCCTCCTTGACTAAGGAAATGCACTCCCCACCTAGTCCTGAGCACTTTTGAGGGGTAGTGGAGGAATTTCTTCCTCAAGGAAGAATCCTCCTTGACATGGATTTTGCGTCTTGTCTTCTATCTTGAGCGCATTTTGCTGATGGAGGAATTTTGGGTGGAGGATGAATTCCTCCATGACTAGGGAATTGTGTCCAAGAACAGACACTTCATGCCCAAATTTTGATCATTTGCTGCTTTTCAACTTTTCCAGATTTAGAATTGGATATTCAAGATCGTTCTGCCATCAGTTCCCTCCCAACTGCCAGAGATAGACTTTTCAAAAATAAACTTACTAAACAATAGTAAGTTCTTCCAAACAACAAATTAGGGCAAATCGGGACACAATGACACTTACTAAAAATAGACATTGCTAAAATTAGTAAGTTTGTTTAAATGCAAAATTAGGCCAATTCGGGCCGTAGTGAAACTTAATAAAAATAATAAGTCCTCAGAATTTGCTCAAATTTCATTGATAACTTCCTTGAAGGGTTCTCATTTCAATGCTTCGCTCAAATTTCACAAAACCCTAGGCTACTGACTCCATTTCTAAGTCTGAAGGGTAAAAACCTGAAAATAGACAATACAAGCTTCCAGACAGCCAAATGTCTCCAAAACTCTTGCAGACTTAGCCAAAATTTGCCAAAACACTTGGGGATTTGAGGAGATCGAAGAAACTGCTGCCAAACTGCTCAAAAGATCACAACCAAAAGACCAAGTGGACAAAAAATGTAGGGGTCCCCATTTGGAATGGGGTGATGTGTGATTAGGTCACAACATGAACCACGCTAGGAAAGAGTAGAGAATGTAGTCTCTGAAAACCTCCAAACTCTCCTGCAACTCTATTTGAAAGAAACCACACAAGAAATCTTCAATTTGAAATGCATAGTGAAATACCTATAAGAAATCTCCAACAACACCAACCAAAGTAGATCTTTCACTACCGTTGCTAGTCTTCTTCAAGAGGTATTTCATCCTAATGAAGGCTGCGTTGAAGAGTTGAACCAAATGCAAAAATTACGTAGGGTTTACTTCTAATAGGAGAAAATATTAGAAATAATTATCCTCAACATATTTTCAAATGAGAGCCGCAATCCTCCTTTTATAACTTTTGAGAGCTATTTTAAAAAAAAAGCATTTTTTGCTTTTTGATTGCTTTTTCCAAAAACTTTTTTTTGCTTTTCCTTTGTTTTTTGGAAAAAAAGCATTTTTTGCTTTTTCGCTACTTTTCAGAAATGTGCTCTTTTGGTACTTTTTTTTTCTTTTTATATACTTTCTAGAAATGTGCTTTTTGCATTTTCCTCTACTTTTTGAGAAATGTGCTTTTTTTCTCTTTAAAATATCATCTAAATCTTTTAATTTCTTTTCACTTTAGGAGGCCACATAAAATGATATGAAAATATTATTTTACCTCCTTAACTTTATCCACTTTATTTCACTTAAGTGATAAAGTCACTTCATTAAATTATTTAAGTGAAATAACAAAATAATATTTCCTAGCCTTAGGAAATTCACCAAGTCCTGAAACTGAAGACTTTACACTTCAAAGTTGAGGAAAGGTTGGAACTGAGACTAGTCACCCAAAATAGCATTTACTATAAATAGTAATATGCTAAAAATAGCCAAAACTATCCAAAACCTGAAATTGAAGTTACTGGTTGCTAAAACTGAGAGGAGACCGAAGTAAGACCAGCAGCCAAAAAATAGTCTTTACTATAAATAGTAACTACTAAAAATAGTAAGTTAGCCAACACTCCCAATTGACCAATTGATGTTTTAAATTGACACTTACTAAAAATAGTAAGTTTTGAACAAGTTGTCCGAAATCACTCCAAAAAGTGTCATTCATCTCCATTAATCCATTGAACACACTGGTGACGTCAATATACTCCTCTGATCCTGGTGACACCAACCCAAAAAGCCAACACTCACTACGGTATAACAAAAACTCACTTGATCCTTTGATCCTTTGATCTTGTTGCCCCCTCGAAGTGGCATATTATTATCCAAGTATTTTCAGCATATTTGTTATTATATTCTTCTATTGTGTAATTTGTTTCATTACAAGTTGTATTAGAGCACGATCTGGGCACTATAAAGGCAACACATTTTTTTTTTCAATTGTAAGTCATTTTGGGAAGTAGATTTCACTTCTATTTTGGTATTTTTTTCAATATTTTTGGAGAGTTTTTCAAGGACATATTGGGGCAGCTACAATCCAAATTTAAGAGCAGAATTAATGGGGTAGTTACAAAATTAGGGTTTCCACCATTTTCACACCTAGGGGTGAATTTTTTGATTTTTTTTCCAAATTTTTTAACAGGTTTTTTAAAGTCACATTGAAGGTGTTATAAGAAAAAGTTCATGGAAATTGGAGGAGAATTAAAGGTTTTATTGCAGAATTAGGGTTTCCACCTAATTCGTTCACACAACTGCAAATCAACAATTTTTTTGCTGATTTGTAGTTTGTTTATTAAGAGCATATTTCTAATACTACAGTCCAAATTTGGGTTCATTTGGAACAAAATTAAAGGATTTATTGTGAAATTAGGGTTTCCACAAAATTCACTACCAACACTGTAAGTGGTAAATTATAGAATTTCTAGAATTTATTTTTGGGAAGTGAGATGCAAGATCTATTAAGCTATAGCATGATTTCAGATTGATTGGATTTATTTTGTGTTATTTATTGTAAAATTAGGGTTTGCACCAAATTCACTTCCAAGGCCACAAATCAGTGAAATTTTTGGATATTTCTTTTGGGAGATTAGCTCTTGACAACAAGAGTAGCTAAAAAAGAAGAAGAAAAAGTTGATAAAAGGAATACGAATAAGAAGAAGAAGAAGAACAAGAAGAATAAAAACAAAAGAGAAAGAACAAGAAGCAATAGTAGAAAAATGAGATGAAGGAGAAGCAAAAGAAAAGGAAAATGATGACGATGAAGATTTTATATAGAAGCACCCATAATTACTTAACATTGAGGACAATGCTTGTGTAAAGTGGGGTGGGGGGAATGCTATGCCCTTAACCCTATAGTGTGTATTGGGTTATGAGTAATCGATTTGTGGCTACCTTAACTCTTAAATAAGTTACATAATCATTATTATAATCTTATATAGGTATTTCGGTTGCCCTAGGGGTTATAATCAAGTATCTAAGTTAGCTTGGGTGGTAGCAAAGGCATAATTAGGTGTATATTGGAGTTAGTGGCTAGCTATTATCATCATGTTGAGTATCGAGTTCTTATTGAAGACTACTGGAGGTATCCCCCTCAAAGTGGTATATTATTATCAAGTATTTTTAGAATATTTATTACTATATTCTACTATTGTGCAATTTGTTTCATTACAATATCTTGGCTAAGGATTCTAGAAGAGTGGCACTTCCTATTCATATCGTCCCAAGAAAGCCTTGTAGATCTCCTTGCTATTTTAGACCATTGTTGGTGGACAGTTGCACATCTATGCCCTTGATTTCCTATTGTAGAAGATGTCTCCTGAGTGGCGAATTAGGTGGCTTATGGCTTGGAGTGATGCATGATTCCACTCCTAACTTGATGAATGGCAATCAACACTTGATATTGAGTCCCACACTATTGTATCTTGATGAAAATGTTGCAAGTTTAAGAGGAAATTAATAGAGGAGGCTAGGTTTTTTGTCCCAACCTTAGAATACGCCTAGGTTTTGCATTCTTGTAGGTATGATGTTTGTAAAAAAACTGTTTTATTAGTGGCTTTGAGGGTTAAGTTTGGTTAGGAAAAGGGGACATGACAATTCTCCCTTCCCCAAATTGCTTGCCTTCAAGCAATTTTAAATTTGGTAGATTGAAAATCTCCACTCCTTCCCATCTAGCATCCTTGAGCAGTAGATTCTTCTATTTCACAAAGCATTTTGTAATGACCTTGTTTATTAGTCTCTTCTCGTTAATGTTGGTGTTAGCCTTGGGAATCAAAATCAAGTTCCCTTTGTCATCAAGTGGTGGCTGGTCTAAATTGTTAATTTTAGCAATCAGATTAAACAATAAACAGCAGAAATCAGAATGCAATGAAGAATAAACACAAATCACACAGATACCCTGGGAAAACCTCCCTCTCTTGGAGGCGGAAAACCCAGCCACTAATCTCAGATCTTTATTATGTAACACCAATATAACTTACACTGAGCTTCACTGTTTAACAACAACCTAATCACAGTAGTATTTCTAACCTAGGGCATGCTGAAGTGATGAACTTATCTGTAATACAAATGCTGCTGTCACAGGGATGAAATTCGCTGATCCTAGAATGGTGTTAACAGCCTTCAAGGATAGTTCGCTGATCTTCAAAGATGACTGCTGCCACTTGAAACCAGTTTGCAGCCACTCAGTGATGTTCGCTGTCTTTAAGAAGGATGTTTGCTGTCTTCAAGAAGGATTCGCTGAATACTTAGATGAATTTCTGATTAGAGAAGTAATTCGCTTGAATGTGTTATAGCAAGGCATCACCATCTTGTATTTATACATGATTATATTGCCTTATAGGCTAGGTCGGCTTAAGTACACTTGCCGCCAAAAATACAAATTTATTACACGTTATATAATGTTTGCTTAACCACCCAATTTGGGTCCTGCCCTAGAACACATTACACATTGCTTATACGCCAAAATAGGGCCAGCCTTATATGAGTTTAAGTGTATGAATAATAATCAAACTTCAATTGCTTTTAGCAACATTAAAGTTTGATGATTTGGGCTAGCATAATCCAAGCTAGCTACTAATTTCAACACTCCCTCTTAGCTAGGGAGGATGACACCAAGTAACCATAACACGTCATGGACCGTCCATGACATCCATTTTGCATTGCCCGCAGAGGATGGATCCATTGCATTGCCTGCAGAGGGTGGAAGAGGTCTTACACCTCTGCCTTCTCCCAGAGAAGGGCACAATGTCACCTTGCATTGCCCGTAGAGGGTGGAAGATGCAACTTGATTGCATCACTGAGATTGAGACTCCCTCTCAATCAAGGCTGCGTTCTCCACAACTCCAAGCCTCTCTCTCTGAAGTATTCAAACTTCACTCGAGCTAGAGGTTTGGTGAGAACATCTGCAATTTGCTCATCAGTGCTGACATGTTTCAGCTGAATGGCACCTCTTTGTACCATATCATGAACATAGTGATAATGAGTTTCCACATGTTTTGACCTGTCATGAAACACTGGATTAACAGACATTTTAATACAACTCTGATTGTCACAATAAATGACTGAGGGTTCCCAAGGTTGTCCAAACAACCCAGCAAGAAGCTTGCGAAGCCATACTGCTTCTCTTGTCGCCACACTTGATGCAATGTACTCAGCTTCTGCAGTACTCAAAGCCACTGAGGATTGTTTCCTGCTAGCCTAGGAAATCATGGCATAACCCAAACTGAAACAGATTCTTGAAGTGCTCTTTCTATCAGTTACACTTCCTGCCCAATCAGAATCAGAGTAGCCCTCCAAGGTGATTATAGTGTTGATTGGATACTTCAACCCACAGTGAACTGTGCCTCGCAAACATCTCAGGATATGCTTGACTGCAACAAGATGAACATGCTTTGGCTTGTTCATGAACTGGTTGAGGGCACTCACTGCATAACAAATATCCGGTCTAGTGTTAACTAAATACATCAAGGATCCAATCAACTGCCTGTACTCCAATGGATTTGCAAAATCAGAGTTAGCTGCAGATAAACTCAATTTCTTCAATTTCCCTTTGTCATCAAGTGGTGGCTGGTCTAAATAAGGTGTGACTCTTCTATTGAAGAGACCTATTAAGGCATCACACATGAAAAACATTGCGAGTTTTGTTATTTTTTCTAAGTTCCAACTAATATGCAACCTAACCTATCCTTAGTATTGTTTTGTAAGGTCTATAAAATTGCCATTTTAAGCTTTCTTTCACCACTCCCCTTGAGAGAACATTGCTTGTAGGACTGTAATCTCAAAAAAACGATGTCTCCTACCTCAAAAGTCCTCTTCAAACAGCGATCAACATACATCTATTGCTGATTTTGGGCATTCAAATGTGTAGACTTTGCTGTACCGAATCTCTAGTTCCCAAAACTTTGCTATGCGAAAGGAGCTAATCCACATTTGATAATGGATCATAATCATTTAATGCATTGAAAGGAGTCATACCTATAGGCATGTGATGAGTGGAATTACAGCAATGCTCCCCAAGATGGACTGACTTAATCATGTTGTTTTCTGTCTTGTAGCATAATTTCTCGGATGCCCTTCTATCCATTTGTTCATAATCTCAGTTTTCCAATTTGTTTGAGGGTAGCAACTTGTGCTTGGAGTTAACTTTGTACTTGTAAACTGAAAAAGTTCTTGCCAAAAAACCTAATGAACTTCTTTGTCACTCATAGTATTCCATGGTAGCTCACTTAGTTAAAATATCTTTCTAAAAAACAAGTCAACTATTTGTGGAGCCTTGTATTTTGAAGATATTATATAAAAATGAGCATACTTAGTGAGTCTATCCACTAGTACAAATTGGCAATCCTTACCTTGCACTTTCGGAAGACCTGTGATAAAATCTATGGAGATGCTTTCCCATTTTTGATTCGGAATGGTTAGGGACTACAATAAACCAGCTGGAAATACATGTTCTACTTTGTTTTGTTGACAAGCCAAACACTCCCTCACATGCTTCAAAACATCGCCTTTGAGTCCTTTCCATGAGAAGTTCCCTCTTACTTTCTTGTATGTTTTGTAGTATCTTGGGTGACCAGCAAAAGGTGTGTCATGGCATGCCCTTAAAATCTTCTCCTTAATCTTTTTGTTTGGAATAACATACATCTAGTCGTTATATATGATGAGCTCATTAACTACCTTGTACCTATCATCTTGTGATTTGCAATCCAAATATCAACTGTAAATGGGTTCTTGTAATACCCAACTATTATAGAAAGCTTGCAATCAGCAGCAGATATATCAGTCATGGAACACAAATAAGGGTTCCTAGATAAAGCATCAGTTACAACATTATTCTCCCCTTTAACTTAATGTCAAAATCATAGGCATATAGCTTACTTACCCATTTTTGCTTTCTATCATTCAACTCATTTTGATTGACAATGAACTTCAAACTATTATGATCTATTTTCACCACAATTTTCCCACAAATCCAATATTGTCTAAACTTGGCTAGTGCATGCATGATGGCTATCATTTCTTTGTTGTAGAAAGAAAAAAATCTCTTTGGCTCCTTGAGTTTCCTACTCTCAAAGGCCATGGGGTGTTTGTTTTGCGTCAAAATTTCTCCAATCCTCTCTCTTGAAGCATCACACTCTAAAACAAAACGAAGTGAAAAATATGGAATAGCCAAAACAAGACTTGAACTCATTACCTCCTTGAGCATATCAAAGCTCTTTGTGCTGATTCAATCCAAGAGAAAGCTCCCTTCTTCTTCAAATTTGTCAATGGGGCTGCTATCTGTGAAGAACTTTTGATGAACCTCTTGTAATATCTGCAAAGACCAAAAAATCCTCTCAAGTGTGTTACATTCTTGGGTGGAGACCAATGCCTAATTGCCTTAATCTTCTCATCATCCATGCTAACCCCTTAGGTACTAATTTTGTGCCCTAGACATAATATCTCTCACAACCTAGACTGACATTTTGATGCCTTGGAAAAGAATAGATGCTACTTTAGAATACCGAACAAGATGTCTATGTGCCTCAAATGATCCTCTCATGCCTTACTATAAATGAAGATGCCATCAAAGAAAACCAGTAAAAATTTCCTCAATTGCTTAATAAATGCTTGATTCATGCAAGACTGAAATGTAGTAGATGCATTATTTAACCCAAATGGCATGACCAAGAACTCATAATGCCCATAATGACACCTAAAAGCTTTATATGCATATCCTGTTCTCTTACCCTTATTTGGTGATACCCTGACCATAGATCAATATTAGAGAATTACAATACATCATGAAGCTCATTGATCTAGTGAATGGGATAGCGGTTGTTGATTGTCTTCTTGTTGAGGGCTTTATAATCGGTGCACATCCTTATAATACTGTCCTTAATTGCCTTCATAATCTCTTCTTGGTGCCTTCTAGAATGATGATAAGGTGTAGTAATGATTGGTTTCTCTCCTTCCTTCAACTTAATCACTTGTTGAAAACCTCTGTCGGTGGCAACTTTGAAGAAATATCATCGAACACCTTGCTATGCTTATCTAAGATGGATTTGATTCCAACGTGATAAGATCTCCCATCCTTGGATGAACCTGTGTTTGTAATCAAACACTTTGCTTCCCAAACTACTTGGTCTCTACGAAGATCTCCTACCATCTTTTTTGCCATAGCAATCTTGGGAGCCCCATTAGATAGGCATCAAAGAACTACCTCCTTTCCTTTGGATTTGAATCTGAACTCCATTTTTTTGATAGTCTTGTGTAAACTCACCAAATGAATGCAACCATTGTAGAACCATTGCACACCCAAAACCAAACTTGTCTCCCCAATGCCAACCACATAAAAATCATCCCACACTATATAAGGGTTGCCTCAAGATATTGAATCCTTTTGTTGGATGGAATAGTTAACCCATCAACCACTATAACATTGATGCCCTCGAAATCATCTGTACTCAATCTCATCTTAGTTATTGAACCCTCAATAATGAAGTTGTGGGTAGCCTCATTACTAGCGAAGATTGTCTCTCTGTGTCCTTGTAAAACTCTTGTAACTGGAAAAGGATGATACCTGGGACTTCTTGAAAGTGTGCCTCTTTGACTCTTCTCCTTGCTCTCTTGTCTCACCTCATTAACTACAACCTTAGATTCGGGTTCTTCCACCTTTGAATCCTCACTAGAAACCACCTCTATGTAGTGTACCTATCCATTTCTCAAATACATGTGTCCTGGCTTGCATGGCTCTCTACAAGAGAAGAATAATTTTTTTCTTAGAAGTTCGTTCTTGGACTCTTTAACCTCACTTGGTTTCAGAGGTAATGCTTTAGGTTGAAGGGAACTCTTATGAAAAGGTTTCTTATGCTAACCTGATGGTACATTCTTGGAATAGAACTTGTTCTTAGTCAATGAATCCTCCAAATTCAAAGCTCTCTCAATATCCTCTTAGAAGGAACCTGAATCAAATACCCTTACCAAACCCTTGAATGATTTGGTTAGACTCTCTACAAATAACACTATGAGCCTCCTCTCTATCACATCTGGAACCATCATTGGTAGCCTTTGAACTTTGCCATATATGCTCAATTGTATCCTCTTGCCTCATTGTGTTGACTTTTTGAAATAAATATCTAGGTCCTAACAAACCTCTCCATCAATTCTTGGCTGAACTCTTCTAGAGTAGTAATTGGACCATGTCCTTGAGTCACCATACGGTGGTACTGCCATTCATGAGCCACACCCTCTAGGTGAAGGGTGGCGAACTTGGTTTCTTCCTTCTCATACATGGGGTTAATGAGAAGTAGGTATCCAACTTTTGCAACCATACCCTAGTTGTACAACTACTTGACCCATCATAAGTAGGTGTAATGATCTTTCCCAACTGCCATTGTATATCTCTTTGAGGCTGATCGTGATGATATCTCCCTCTTCTATGCCCATTCCTTGTTTTCATCTCAGAGTACTCCATGAAGGACATTTTAGGTTGGATTGTTGGACTTAGAGCACTATGCTTTGCATGATACCTTGCCATCTCATCCTTGTATCTTGGTGGTGAATGCTACTCTTCTTTAAATTGATCCTCTTCCTCTCTTTGCAAAAAAATGACTTGAAATGCCTTTGTTAGAGGATTAACTGGGACTCGATCATTAGTTGAGTGACTTCTTCCGCAAAGTTTTGATTAGGTCTACTAGCATTCCGTTGTTGATTCATTTGTCTTGAAGTTTGAACCCCAGTTTACAAACTTGGACACAGACTTGACTCGGTAGCACAAAATTTTGACTCGGACTTCGGAAAAAACTCGGCAAAAAAAACCCTCATAATTACACAAAAAAAGAAATCAATTTTCAGAGAACATAAAAGCTATGTTACCCCAAGCTTCCAGGACTGGGGGATAGGGGGATGAGTTTTCAGGATGGATTTTTTTCCTGGCTGTTTTTGGGGACAATAGGGGACGGCTATAAAAAAGTAGGGAAAATTTAAAATATATAGAGAAATCCCAAATATTCATATGATAACATTGATAAATTATTCATCATATACATTAGTCATAGAAATTGATTTGAATTGAGAGTTGAAATTCATAAATTTTTATAGATGATGTAAATTAATAGTTAATACATGAGGGGACATCCCCTACCGCCCCCCCATTCCTGAGATGTTTCCGTTTTCGGGATGCTTGGTTTTACCTAGGAAATGCGTCCCTAGGTAACTCTAATTTGATTATCAATTTGACATAATGCAAACATTACACCTGTCATACCTCAAACACTCAAAATTTGAAAATTTTGAGCCACTATGTTATGTTTAGGTGCCAAAAGAGTCCAAGCTCAAGACTCGGAAGTCCAAGCCTAAGATTTTGGTGTCTTGGAGCAGGACACAATTGAGCATTCGACCAGACTCAGCTTGGGAGTCCTTGTCAACTCGCCTTGGCTGCCTTGAGGATGTGCGAGTTGGGAGAGTCCTATCGAGTACTTGGTGAGTCCTGAAACTATGGTCTGAACTATTTTTCCCATGGACTCTCCCGTTGTAGACCGAGATTCCTTGGGCAACTCCTTGTTTTCATTTCTAATAATTTCTTGAATGTTTACTTCTTTACTTTGGTCAACCATGGCTCCTTTTTAATTCTTTTCCCTTTGTTGGTAGCTAATTTCCTTTTCACTGCCTTGATAAATTTGCATTACAACTGTCCTATAGGCTAGTATTGGTAGGAAAGATTTGCTTTGATACCACTGTGGTGATCTATATATATCAGAGTAGAATGTTCAGATCTGACGAGTTTAGGAGCTGCGCAGCAGCTCAGTGTCTTACATTTCAATTTTACTAGATGAAGGAAATACAAAGTATACAATTTCTTTCAAGATGTAGCTGAAACTTCATACCTTTTACACCTTTTGCTAGTTGGTCACCTATTGTAAGCACTGTTTATGTATTGCTCAATTGTGAATGAGGTCTGAATAATGCACTTTCTATGTGTCGCCCAGAAGTGATTGAGACTTGAGTAAAGGTATGCTAAGACTAAGCAATTTCAGGTGGGTGTTGAGTGGACACTGATGTAGTGGTGACAGTGCTGAGTGTATTGCTTCAGTGGTTGCAGGTTTATTTTTGAGATATCTTGGCTAAGGATTCTAGAAGAGTGGAGCTTTCCAGGCAATATTGTCTTAAAAAAACCCTGTAGATCTCCCTTGTGCTATATAAAAAAGTATCTTGTGTTGATGATTTATAGCTTCGGTCGGAGTAATCTCATCAAATCATATGTATAAGTAATGCTGATTATATCATCAGCATGATTAATGATTTGTTAATGTGCACATATACATATTAATATATGTAATAATAATAAGTGTTCTTATTATTATTATATATATGAATATTTATATATACATAATTTATGATTGAAATATTAAATCATTAATCATGCTGTTGATAAGTCATTGAGATTAAATTCATGTTGAATCGATAAGTAATATCGATTATATTATTAATCACATTGTTTATACCAAATTGAATATGAACACCGAATTACTTATCGTTTGCTAAATGATCACAAGTATCGATTATATTGATCAAATGGAATGATCAATATAAATCGATCATCCACATTAAACAGTTCGATATTATTAATCGCTGTTTGAATCGACTATGGTCGATCTTCATATCAAAACGATTATGTGAATCGTTACCTGCTGATAATAATAATAACCAACAATTATGAGAATCGTTACCTGCTGTTAATAAATAACAAACGATTATGTGAATCGTTATCTTGCTAAACGGTTATAAGAATCGGTATGCAGAGAGGCATCTCAATGAAGAGACGTGTCTCCACGTATGTGGAGGCATGTCTATTCATCGACATGTCTCCACGTACGTAGAGGCATGTCTATTCATTGACATGCCTATACTGTGATATATATAGCATGATAGAGTTCGATTCTAAAAGGTAAGTACATAAATCGAAAGTGCAAGCCAATAAGACATCGATCTCCTTCATTTGCAGTCCAGCAAATACTTTATGAATTAAGTTGTGTTCTCTTCATACATGCAGCAAACTGCACATAGAGTTCATAGTCATATAGCTTAGTTGTGAACCAAGTAATAGAAATAAATTTAAAACTACTCACATATCAAATCTGATCCAAAATTTAACATCTTGATCAGAATTTTGCAAGTTGGTGAGGAAATTGACAAGAGTAGGCTAGGGTTTTCATCCCAAGCTTAGAGTACTTCCAGGGTTTGTGTCCTTGTAGGTATGATGTTTTGGACAACAACTGAAATTACCAGAAAATCTGAATCATCCCAACCCAAAACCCATAAGAGTAAAAAATATGTATCTCAGATAGAGCACATAGGCCCAATCCTTAGTGCCAATATTTCAAAATTTCAAAATTGATTCTATATTATATTTTATATTTTATATTTTAATATACATGTACTTTTAATGTAAAAAAAACACACTTTCATTAGTAGCGCTGGGGGTTAAGATCAGCCAGGAAAAGGGGACATGACAAGCATTCTAGAAAATTTATAAATAGTCATAAATACAAACATACGTGACACAATATCAGAGAAATCAAAATAGTATCTTTGATAGTCACTATAATTTACATGATTCCAATGTGTTCATGCCTGACTCCCATAGCAAAATTGAATAGAAATTTGGTTGGTATGTTTGTTGATCCCAACTATTTGTATGCAGCTGTACTATAACCAACTCTAAATGAAAGGTCTTATGCTAAATGCTTTATTCTTATCACCTCTGTAATCAAGCATGTAGCACAAATTCTACTATATATAATTTTCTTCGTCAAATTATTGATTCTTTACATAAGAGCTCCATTGTTCTTCTATGTGCATTGATGATTGGTTTCCTTTGGATTTCTTTCTTGGATATTGACAATTGGTGTCTTATAGATAAGTTTGTTCTTATAGGTGAAAGTCTGGCATGTAATTGTTTGGATATGCTCAATGTTCTAATTCCTATGATTCTGTGTTTGGTATGTTGGCAACTTCTAATAACTTGATTCCAAACTACAGTTGTATACATTCTTACCTTCAATATTTAAAAATTAAAATTTCTTTGGTTTGAGCTAATGAATGTTACACAATAAGCTTTTGTTATGCAGTTGATGGCAATGCTATCAGAATTCCTCAGACCCGTTGATATTCATAGTGTCTTGTCTCAATAAGAATGCTGATTCATGCAACTCTTAGTGGTGTGTTTAGAAAGTAAAATATTATGCTTTTGGTATTGCAGGTCACATAAAATTTTGGAAAAAGAAGCCATCAGGCATAGAATTTGTCAAGCATTTTCGATCTCATCTTGGTCCTATTGAAGGCTTAGCTGTAAGTTTTGGTTAACCTCTGAAATGTGTTGTTATAATTACTGCAGTAACTATATATGCATTCCATCTTTGTTATTATAGGATTGTGATTTTGATGGCAGTAACTATAGATGCATATGTATATCATTATTTGGTTTTATTTACATTTTGAATGGATTATGGTTGTTTAAACTTTACCATTTAAAGATGCCTCAGGATTGAAGTGACATAAGCTTCAAATCTATGCAAAAATGAGAGAATTTGGAAAGCTCATAGGTAATGCACTTTGTGTATACACACACACACAAATAACATAACCATTACAGCAAAAACAAAGTGGTAGCATTTACAAAAATCTATAACTGTGTGTTGTTAGCAGTTAAAGGATGGCGAAGCATACCAAATACATAACAGGAATTTATCCAAGCACCAAAAAGATCTTGGCAGCCTTACAAAGGGATTGCAAAACTATATAATTTAGTTGATAGCTACAAAATTCAAATACTATAACGTGTATTTGTTAGTACTAAGAAAAGAAAGATGAGTAAATATATATCCTTGACCTGCTGAGTTGAGTTAATTTATTCTGCCATAGCTCCCCTCCATCATTTCATTTGGCTCACTATTTCTTTGAGTTGACCTACATCCTGAAGTGGATGCCCTTGCAGTTGGTTTGAGGAGGTTGTTTGCAGAGTGGCGAGGCAATCTGTTTGGCTTTGTAGTGTTGCTGGTGATGGCTTGCATCTTGGCAATTATCTGATGTATTGCCTTGTTCAATTGCCTCTTTTGTTTTTCAGAGTTTAAAATTGTCTCAATAGCCTCAGTTCAGTTGACCAAATTGTGGTGTCTGAAAGAAAGGTTGTCTACATTGTCCACAATATTTCCGTCACTTTTCTGAAGTTGGTGTATGCATTTAGACCATTGGTGCATTATGTTGACTATTTCTTCCACGAAACTTTCAAAGTTATCTCTATCAGTGGCTTGGGATCCAAGAACCTTGATGAGATGCAGGAAGCAGAATTAATGTTGGAGACTGAGGTGCAGCTGTTCCTGTAATGCCCCCTTCTTTGATCTATGTGTCCGGAGACGACTCTTTAGCCTATTTTATTCTTGTAGGCTAATTTGGAGGTTTGAAGAGGAAATAATTTAATTAATTAAATTTAAGTTGTCTTACATTCTTATTTTACGGGCAACTTGGTTTTATTAATTATTTTAATCAAAAGTGACCATTGTATGTCAAAGTAATTTTTCAGGGGCCTAAAAAGTGAATTAATATTAAAACGGGTCACTTAATAAAAGATAAAGTAAAAAGTTTCATGAAAATTTGAGAGGGATATAAAAGGAGTCGCACTTGGAAATTTCATATCCTTTGGTCATTTTCATTTCTCATTGTGAAGATTGGACATTTCTGTTCATTTTTGTGTGGAAATGCTTTACTTTAACTATTAAGGAAATCATTTACAAATGATAATATAGATATCATGCTATATGCCGAGAAATAATTTTAACGAAATTGGAATTCTGTTAAAATCTCAAGGTAGTGAAGAATTTGCTATATTTTTGGCAATCTCTTGGGGATGCTTGCTTACAAGCATTGAATCTGAAAGACTGGGTGCTAAAATTTGTTAGGGCTAGGGTAGAAAAAGTAGCACTCTTGATTGATGTAACCACCTAGGTATTTGTTGTCTTTCAATGTGTTGGAGTAGGGGGCCTGATGTACTCCTCAAGCGGGGTCAAGGAGCAAAGGCCCTCAGCACCAAGCACAAATTTGCTATCCGAAGCATGTTGGAAACCACTTAGATTGAAGATTTTGAGACTCTTGGCTACATATGAAAAGGGAGCAAAAATGTCTTGAAAGTGCTGAAAAAGAATGTTGTTGAATGAGGAATACATTGATGATGTTGAATGTTGCTCAAAAATCTCCAGCAACAAAGAAATGGACCAAGCAAACTGAATCGAAGTGTTGGAACTTAGAAATCATGGAAGGCTTGTCATTGAAGGAACCCAAAAAAGCCATTCTGGATTGTCAGATTTGAGAGAGATGAATGGCTTGTGAGCGTGCAACTTTTACCAAAGGGAAAACAAGGTGGCCCGTTGTTGATGTCACTTCCAAAAGAGACTATTCAATGCCATTAGATTTGCATGAGAACAACTTCTTGTGCACATTTTTATGTGCGGACTAATCAGGGGCTTTGAAAAGTTGTGTAAAGAAATAAATGCCAAAGCTTTCAAAAAATATGGTGGGGCTAGTGTTGATGTTATCCAAAGAAGGAGAAAATCCACATATGCATGAGATCAATGACCTGCACACATTTTGCAGTGCTAGCTAGGATGAGGTTCCAAAGCATTGTGATAAGAAACAGTGGAACTTATGAGAATCTACATTGTTAGATCTAGAAGAGATCAATGATGTGTGGAATAACAACGTTTACTAAGGGAGCATGTGGGAGAAATTCATGCTTTTGGATTTAGAAGAGATCCATGGTCTATGGGTGAGAACTTAATTCAATCAGAAAATGAGGTGAGCACCTTGTTGATGTCACCTCCCAAAACAGACCATTCCATCTCATTCCATTAGCATGCAATCAATGGGCCACATACGCATTTATGTGTTGATGAGGCAGAGGCACCAAAAAGTTGCCGAAAACAACAAATACCAAAGCCACTCAGAATATGGTGGGCCTAATGTTGACCTCATCTTCAGATGTGAAAAATTTGCATTGTTGCGTCAAGAAGAGATCAATGGTCTATGAGATAGCAATTTTCTCCAAAGGATAGTGTAAAAAAGGAAACCTTGCAGTTACCAAAGAAGAGTGCAAAAAAAGTTGTAGTTAGCAAAGAAGAGTTTGAGAAAGCTTGCATCTATCAAAGGAGAGTGCTAACAATCTTGGAACTAAATAAATCTTCCAAAGAAGAAAAGCATGCCCATAGAGAGAAGGAGCTCCACTAGTAGCAATGAAAAGCATGCCCATAGAGAGAAGGAGCTCCACCAGTAGCAATTTTACCTCAACAAGAAATACTTTATGGATCAAAAGTAAAGCTCACATGGACTAAAGGAATTCGTGGAAGCCTCAAAGATGCTTGCCATAAAACTAGGTGTCTAAATACTTGCTATGCATGCAAAGATATAGAATAAAATAATAGAACAATGCATAAACAAAGCTACACTTCAGTTAGAGCAAAGAGAATGTTGACTAAACCATAAGAGAACAACAAAACTCTCTTGCCAACACCCTATTGATGCCATGGATGTGCTCAAAATATGTTGATGTAGAGGATGAATGTAGTTGCTGAAGAACTCCAGCAGCATGACCTTGCTCTGCATCCAATTCCCACACTTAGAAATGGCTTGAGGAATGGAAGATTTATAGATTTGATGAGGATAAATGGAGGGTTTAGATTAAGTTAGAATGAATGGCTAGGATTGAATGAGAAAAATTTTGAATTTGAATTTGTGAGGGAGGTGAAATTAAATGCTAGTAGTTGGTGTGTGGATTGACTAGATTAAGTGGCTGGATTAGGATAGAAGATGGTTGGAAATGAATGGCTAGGATATGCTTGATTGATTTGATAATTAGGATTTAGGATTTGATGTTTTGGATTTATAATTGATTCTTAATTAGTTTGTAGATTGGAAGACTAGGATTGATTTGAGAAGACTAGGATTGATTTGATGATTTGGATGGCTAGGATTGATTTGATTGTTTGGATGGCTAGGATTAAATATTGATTTCATTTGGGATTTTGGGAATTTCAAATTAGGCAAGTAGATTTTGGATAAATACTTTTTTTTTTTTAAATGAAGAGGAGATAGGGGGATATTATCTATCTTAATTAAATAAATTGATTTATTTAATTAACTAGTGTTAGTATGGTTTAATTAAATAAATAGAATTTATTTAATTAGCTGATGATAGAAACCTAATTAATTAAAGAATTTTAATTATTTAATCAGTGGTATAAGATTAATGACAGGAATTGGTTAAGGATGAATTTTAGGTTTCTACACTTGCAAAGCATGAAAAGGGTTGGATTAGCTTAGAGCAAGTGCACCAGTAAGGATACAAAGCTCACAGTGTCAAAACTAAGGTCCATGTGCAAGAGAGGAATTGGTAAAGCACGAAAGAGGATCCAGCTTGGAGATGAAGACCTGCAAGGATGCTTATACCTCTGACATAACAAAAATCAACCCATTTGACCAACAAAGGAAGGTGTCACCCAAAGGTAGACAATGTGGGAATCTTAGAATTATTTATAATGAGGACAAAGCCATCCAAGACTCACACAAGAGTCAAAAAAATATCCTTTAAAAAATGTAATGCACAGTTAGCAGATAGAGTCCACCAGTCAGCACATAGATATACTTGCAGCCACACACGTAAGAGAGACCTACCATTTATGACTAAAGTTTCCTTTTGCAATAAAGTCAAGTCATCCTGCACACAGCAAAGGAAAGCCCATTATACCCAGAAAACAAGAGGAGGGTCTGTGGTGTGCTATGATGAATATAGAATTCATATTATCCACCCGCAAATAGGAAATGAAAGCCAGATTCTGCCAACTAGCAAAAAGTAATCTGCTTGGAAAAGGCTAATGGATCAAAGTACAAAAGGCAAAATGCATAGCAAAGCTATACAGATGATGTTCAACATCTTATTTTGTAAAGGGAAAAGCTAGCAATCAACATTTCAAACAAACGCATTTAAGGAAGGAAAAGTACTTATGCTTTCTAGTTAGTGGATGATGCATAATGAGCCTGGAAGCTTCTATAAATAATTTGAGTGGGTGCATGAAGAAAAACAATAGGTACTTGAATTTCTTTCTTCCCTATGACCTGTCTATATGAACTACCCAAATTTGTTAATACCATGGACTGATCTTCATCAACCTTGAGTGGGTAGGCTTCTGGAAGGCTGGAAAATAGATGGGGGTCACAAAATATGGCATTCATTAGCTTTCATTCACAGGGCAGAACACAGGAATGAGCCAAAATTGGCTTGAATTGCAAGCGGGTCCCCAATACTGTAGGAAATTGCCCAAGTGGGAGGATGAAACCCTTGCTTTATTGTCACAATTCAAGGAGAAAACTGAAGCACCAGTTACAAAAATGGTTCCATAGGGATGCATTCTTCATTTATAGCAATCACTTTTGTGGATGTCTCTTTAAAAATGTCAGGCTAGAAAAATTCCTTGGGAGGAGGTTTCAACCTACAATTATCACTTATTGAATTCAATAAAGAAGAATTTTCTTGAGCACTAACAAATGATTTGGTCACAAGTTCACCATAGATCTCTCTTTTAAAATTGGATTCTTCTTCATACATGGTTGGGGAAGCATATAATGAGCAGCTGCGAAACCTTCTATGTGAAGTGCAAATGATTGAGAGTGCAATTCTCAAATGTAGAACAACATTTTTACCATTGCTTCTTTGTGTCTTTGCTGCCAGAGGTGCATCTCATATGATGCTATCTTTTTGTCTCATCCAAGGCTTGTTTAAGCCTTTGTGTTTTGGCAAGCACGTTCTCATTTCTCTTCTGTGAGACATTCTCTTTCCATAAGCATAGCCTCGTTTTTCCACTCCACAACATTTCTTAGCTCATATACTTCTTCAAGTAGAGCCTCATATTCTTGATCTCTTTTTATCTCATTCATCCTTTCACTTAGGTTTTGCATTTCTGCAACGATTTTGAACTGGGTTTTTCTAATGCATTTCACTTTCTTAGATTTTTTAATGTTGCATTCTTCTTTTGCATGCCATTTGTTACATTGCTTGCAAAATGCATGTGGGCAAGATACAATTGGATGCTCTATTTGACAAACATGGTACCATACTTGGGGAAATGATATTGTGTATGCGACCACAACAACAGGGTAATGCATATGGAAACTAATTATTGTTGCAATGCACAAGTTCGCAAAAAAAAAGAAAAAGGCAACAATACTTTTAAAATTCTAGGTTCAACAACAGAGTCACTAGGTGAACAAAAAATACTCTAGCATAGGAAAGAACTCTGATTCCTTCATCAAAAACCATATTATGAATAAGTATTTGCTTCAACAGTCGATCAGTTTATCAAACATGAAAATGCAAAAATTACGGACGGAGCTAGCTCAACCTGTTTTTGTTGGAGGACCATGAGCAGACAACCATTAATGGATATGACTGAGGTTGGTTCTACTAGCTCCTGCTTTTGATGGCCATATGTTGGAAAAAAGCATACATGAAATCAAAACCAAAGGACATTATTTGGGTCGAAATATGAGGAATAAATTTAAAACAACACTTCCATTCATTTAAGAGCCAAAAAGATATTTACAGATGAGGAAAATCCTCTACTTATAGATCATCAAAAAGAGAAAGCAATCTTAAGCATTGATTAAATAGGGTAATCCAAAGAACTGAAATAACTAACATGTTAACCTAAAAATAGATTCCCTTTGGAGATAGCTTGTCTCGCATTCTTCATATTGAGGGGGACGTGGGGAAGTCTGACATTAAATATTAAGAATATCATTTACAAATTACAATACAAATGATATACTTATAGCGTTGTGAATTGCACTTCTTTAATTATGGAGTCCAATGTCACACTCTCCTAGCACTTATTTTAATTTACCCATTCCTCTATGCATTATAGGACCTTTTATTGCATCAAATTAATATTTAATTCATTATTATGAGTCCTATTTTATTTTAACACATCAACACTTTTTTATTTGGGTCCTTATTTTAAGTGTGCCCTTTATCTTATTTCATTTTATACTTATATGGGTCCTCTGTCATTTTAAAGTTCAATGCACTTTTTCTTCCTCTTGAATGTTGTCATTTTTCATATAAATTATAGTTTTGGTAATAGGGCCCTATTATCTTGCGACCCTTAAAATTTAGGCCTATTTTGTCGGGACAATGTTGCCTAGCCCCATTGTTTGATGCTATTTGGCTAAAATTTTGGGAGGATAATATGACAGCCTTGTCGTTTCCAAATCTATCCTTGATATGTGAAAATGATTATTTTGAGTTGGCCAAAAGATGATTTTACTTTGAGATCCCTATATAAGACATCACCCTAATTCATTCCATCATTTCATTCTTTTTTTTCAAGAGCAATTATTATTCTTCAAGAGCAAATTTGAGTCTAAGGAGCAACAATTTACAGCAAGGCACCTTCTATTATGTTTTCATGATGACTTTATGGATTTTATGATGATATATCATATTATTGCCTCAACACTTGGAGGACTTATCCTAAGAGCATTGCATCACCAATTGAAGGTATAATCATTTCAATTAAGCATTTCCATTCTGGTATTTCAATTCAGATTTCTATTTCCTATTCATCTTTGTTGCAGGGTTGAGTTGCAACACGAGGTTTGACAAAGGCAAACCCCTATATAGCCCCAAACACCATTTTTCTCCTCTTGTGTGCAAATCTAGACTTAGAAGCATGTTACAGGCATAGATAGAGTATATAGGAGCACAATGTAGATAGAGATAGACTCAGTGGGACCCAGCTCACTAGAAAACAGGAGGGCTAGGGTGCCTTGCGCCTCTATCCACGTGGACTAGGGTGCCTAGCGCCATAGTCCTAGTATTTGAGCCTGAAAGTTGACCATATAGAAGGATAGGGACTCCTGAGATCATTTTGGCACCTGTTCCGCATTCGAGCACCTGTCTGGACAAGGGCGCCTAGCACCAATGTCCACCCAATTTCAGCTCATATTTTTGTGACAGGTTCCTCTACATCCCCTTTCCAGATTTGGGTTTGTTCTTTGATTATCAGTTCTGCATTTGCTTGTTTATGTTGTTTATTGTCAATTTTGCACCTTTTAGCCTAGTTTTTTGCATCACTTTTTATCTAACCAATCAAATCACTCTAGAAGAATAAACAACCATTGTGCCTAGCTCTCTTGAGGGTTTGTAGTTGGGCCTTTTGATTCATTCTTGAATGTAGTGTTGATGTAAGTGGCTTTGATTCCTAGTTTACATAATTAGATTTGCGAATCCCATTTACTACATTACAATGCTATGCTCCAAAAGTCCAAAAGGATATTTATTAAAATTGGATCTCTAGTAAATTCTCAAGGTAGTGAGGAATTCACAACAACATATTTCAACAACAATTTTAGCATCAATTAGGCATAAAATTCCTAGTGAAAATCTTAGTGCAAATTGGCTTCGTAATAGGGTTTACAAAACATTGCACAAAAAAATAATAAAAATCTATCTAACCTTTCTACGCTAATAATAGTTTTCTTGCACACAAAGAAAGTTTAATATACAATTTTGTCCACAAAAACTAAACCCTAAATTAGGAAATCTTTAAATAAATTTTTGATAAGGATAGATCTTGTAGAAGTCCATCTAAAAAAACAGATCCCTAAATACCCATTCTAAAACTGTACTTTGAATATGATTCTCATCAAAGACATTGACAGTTAAATACATCATGGGCTAAGAGTAGCCAATCTTGACAGTTGGCTCCCGGTGATGATTCTAATGAAGTTCTTCTGTTTTGAACATGTCAGATCCCCTGTAGAAATTTTGAAATTGACAATTCAATCTTGTTGTCGCTGAATCTGTAACACCCTCCTTCTGCTGATCTTTACATTGAACCCTTACTGGAAACCACAACTTTGGATACTCTGAAACCCTAATATCTATCCCTTGTCATCTCTGCAAATTTTGCAAAGCCAAACCTCCACAATGATCTTTCTTTGATGAAAGTCAGACCACTGACCTTGAAACCAAATAATGCTATCATTGTATGTTCTTGCAATAACTGAAACTTGCTGAAGACTGTGATATGTGTTTGTAAACTTACTGAAATGATGACTGAAGCAATAATCAAAGCCCTAGACAGCTTTGGATAGATGAACAATCGAATGTATGGATGAAGATAAGGACTGAAGACCTCCTTAAAATCCTAGGCATTGCAACTTGTCATGAAAATCTCTTAAAACCCTAGACGTTTCAGCAGCTATACCTGAGAAATATGAGTTGTTTCTTTGGAGGTGGTAAACTCTGCTGAAATGATGAGACTGCTAATATTGTCATGGTGAAACCTTTGAGCTGAAACTCACTGCCAACTTTCAACACAGCCATCCTTTGAAAGAATAAAATAACTCCTAGATCAAAATCTGCTTTTCTCTTAGGTAAGTTGTGCTTGATCATAGATCAAAAACTTACCACTCCTCCTATCAGCATACACTTGTCTGTATCAGCATTTGCACTTTTGAAACTCAAAATTATTATCCCTCATAGTGGAATATGCTAGTAAATGGTTGTGCAAATTTTTTGCAAAATATTTATGCCTTGAATACAGTGTTCTTCTATATTGCCCTGCATTTTTTTTTTAGTATAGAAAATCTGCTTCTTTTGACAAAGGCATATGCCTTTGTGTATAATGGCACTTTTGTTCACCAAAAATATGTCACTCTTCATTAATGTGCACTCCCTTGTGAAGACCTGCAATTTTGGTTTTGAAACTTTGAGCTCCCTGTAATGTCCCCATTTTTGCGCCTTCCTAAGCTTTAGTTATTTTCAGAGGTTAGCCTATTATAAATGGTCCTTGTAGGCTAATGGACTATTAAGGGGACCCTTTGTGGGTGATTTAGGGCTTTTCGTTTGACCCTTGGGATGTTTATTTCAATACTCTCCATCTCAGAGATTTAGTTTTTTGGTGGTTTGCCTTCTAGAGGTCTTTCAGGCTACGTTTGTACATACTATTTTTAGTAAGTCTCTTTTGCATTTGGTCTCATACTATTTATATAAATCATTTGGACGGTTGGAGGGTACCATGGCTATTACTGGTTAGTTGGCAGAATTAATTAAATGTTCCATTATTGGCATTTATTGGAGTTAATGATTAATATTAATTTATTAAAGTTTCAACTTCAATAATATTAATTGAATTAATGACTTTATATTAAAGGGATATAAGTAGTATTAATTGCATGTTATTTTTAATATTAATTTATTAAAGTTTCAACTTCAATAATATTAATTGAATTAATGACTTTATATTAATGGGATATAAGGAGTATTAATTTTTTAAGTTATTTTAATGATTATCTAAAGTCATTTCATAAAGTGACGATATAAGGGGGTCAAAATGATTATTAAAAGTCTTTTCATTAAATTATTTTTTAATAAGCCAAAATTGGACACCAACTATGGGAATTTTAAAAACATTAAAAGCCAACTAAATTAAATGATTAATTTAGATGAAATGAAATTATAAAAGTGCATTTCATTTCCTCCAAGTCATGGGTGTAATGTCCCTTTTTAGGATAACTAGGAATATTGGGACAATTACTTCAATTTCTAACTTACAATATCTGATTTTTACGATAAACTTATGTAATTGAAATATGAATGGAATTATATAAGATATGACAATACTCAATGCCACTTGCTCTCTCTGATTTGTATAATTGAGCCTGAAGGTATGCTTAAGTGAATTGATGAATATTTGCACTAAGTGCAATAATCATTTGCTATATCAATTATGTCAAAGTAAACATGCAATGAGATATAAGTTGATATTGCCTATGGCAATATGGATCGCTGTTTCTGATATAGTCACTTGAATCATGCAATGTTTGATCCGTATTATCGCTTGAAGCGATATAACTGCTGTATCTGATATGAATATAATAACTTGCAATAAGTATATGATATGTTGTGAAGCTATGTCTGATTTGGCAATGGAATTATGCTGATAATGATCCTCAATCAGTAACAGTGATGAGAGATGATTGCTATCTCTGATTATTAATTGAACTCCATGCAATGAGGGTGCTGTTTCTGATATATATTGCTGACTGAAGTATGCACAGGATATTGGGCCTTCAGCCTTGCTCACTTTGAGCTCTTCCAAACTGGAATAAAGAAGCAAGATAAAATATAGACGACATCCTTTGGAGAATGAAATGATTGTGAATATATATCCACACAATCAATCAGTTGTGTCCCTTTGGAGAATAGAGACATTCCCCTTGTTATCCCATCCTTTTGTTATTAACTTTAACCGATTCTTAAATAATCTTAATTGGATCAATTGGGCATAAATTAGGTTACCGGGTTCAGCCCCCTAGACCCCTGGTAGTGGTCCAGTCCGCCTGTGGTCTGGACAGGGTCTGTGATTCACAGACCTGGTTTGGACCAGGTCGAACCCAAGAGGACCCAGGTCGAACCCGAGGGTTTGATGGCCCAAAAATGGTGTTTTTTTTGCGAAATTTAATTTTTTTTTGAAATCCACTACATAAAAAAATTAAAATATAACCCTAAAAGTGAGTTTTAAAACATTAACTTGGCTCATTTCACACAAGCAACATGACTACAAGAAAGGGGAAACGGAGATGTGGGATATAGAGCCAAAACATACTGATTTGGATGCTTTCACTTCTCAGCTTGTTGCATTTGATGACTTGGATAGCGAGCAAACTTATAGTGCAAGTGTAAGTGGCATTGGCATTTTGGTTCATCTAATGTCAATGTCAATGATAAGGAGGAGAATGAGGATGATGAATTAGAGAATCCATTTGATGATTAAACTTTAAATTGTTGAAAGTTGAAACAATGATACTTGAATATTTTGTCATCTTGATATTAAACTTGATGTAAATGAGGCTATTATGGTATGATCATGATGCTATGATTACAAGTTTATGTTGGTTTTGTTGTTTATATGATGCTATGTGACATGCTAATCTTAGTTCATGCTTTTATATATATATATATATATAATTTACATGTTTTTGTACTAATGAACCCAAACAAACCCAAACCCTTTTTCAAAATTTTGCCATACCGGCGTACCGGTTCTTCGAACCCGAACTGGCAACTTAGGGCATAATGAATATTAATTAGTGATCAATGCTTATGTTTAATGGAACCCGATGGCAACATTGTCTCCTTGCATAATGATTATCGATTTCATTATTGCTGTTCATCTTTCTTCCCATGCTACTAATACTATGCATATCTTGTACTGAACTAATCACAAACAGTAATCTGTATTGTCTTTCACGGATTCATATATTATTTTATATTGGCTCTCCCATATATAGCTGTTATTCCATGATGAGGATTATCTGATCCAGTACTCTCATCTCACCATGATGATACTTGATTTGATGATCAATCTACTGTTGTTTGTAAATCAATACTGTGTCTCCTATCAGACCTGATATGCAATCATAAAGATAACTTGGATGCTTGCAAGTCTTAATTATTTAAGGTGAATGGACAATGTATCACTGCTTACTTATCTTATTCAAAGTAATCACATCTTGAGATCAGTATCTTATTTTTCTTGATGTTACTAGGAAACTGTTTTATTTATAAGACTTCACAGTTTCCTTATTCCTTAATCTCTTGCTAATATCTAACTATTTAAAGATTGTTATCAAGGCTGCCACCCTTGATCATATACTTATTAAAGTAAGCATAAAAGTAAGATGGGGACATCACAGTGGGTTTTTGAGAAGGTTATAAAAGAGCTCTTGAGTGTTCATTAATTCATTTATGGTTTGGAAATCAATAAAGTTTTTGGAGAGCAAGGGTTTGCTGGAGAAGTTTCAAGCTTTTTGGAACGAAAACTCTCAAGAGGGATCGGCATCTGTAGGTGTGGAAGATTACCCAATGTCACTCTTTGATAATCTCACTCAGAGATTATATTTGTGCATCATTGAAATCAGTTTGCAAAGTTGATAGGGCATCTGGAAGTAGACTGTTTGCAGATTGGAAGAGATTGAAGGTCATTTTGGAGGGCCTTACCTTTCACTAGCCCAACTGTACCTTTCTCAAGGCTGGCTGTACTATTTTATGGTCCCAACATAGGGTTTTGTGAGTTTTTTCAGATCTGATTTTGAAGGGTTTGTCAGTTGTTGAAGGGTGATTATAATCGGTGGATTTTTCATTGCAGATTAATCTCTTGTTTGTAGTCCCAGCTTGGACACACCATACCAACTAGCTGTTGAACCTTCATTCTGGCTTGGCTGTACTGTGTAATTTGCTTATATGTTATCTGGATGACATTTGATTAGTACTGTTCTTTATTTAATCAGCAATAAACTTGAGTTTTTGGAAAGTGAATTTAATTATTAGTGTTTAGAAGGGTTTTTTGGCATTTGTGGTTAAATTCCTACAATTTATTTCATTATATCTTAAAAACACAAAAAATTAGAAATTAGAAAAAACAAAAAAAAGAGACAAAAATCAGAAAATTAAATATCCATAGAGGAATGGGATGTTATAGTTGTTGGTTGAAAATTTTGTACACTTGGGGAAATATACAAAATTGTGGTTTCAACCACAGCATGTGAGTAAAACTCTCCTAATTAAGGGAAGGCTCCCCCTATCCAACTACAACTTTGAAAATAAAATAGGATGGGACAATAATCTTTCTTCTTCTTTCAAGAAAGGCAATAT